>NC_056748.1:371428949-371486449 GCF_019279795.1 Protopterus annectens | reverse complement strand
CAATGATAAGAGGAGAGGAGAGGAGGAGCCACCCCAGCACTAAGGAAAATTAAGTCAGGGAAAACAGCAAGCTCAGATGAGTTTACAGCAGATATGATAAAGATGCTGGGTGAGAAAAAGGAGAAGTGACTCCTGAGGGTACTCATAGCAGTGTCCAGAGAAAGGAGCATCTTAGATGACTGGAGAATAAGAACACCATTCCCAGTGTTCAAGATCAAAGGGGACATTCACAACTGTGGGCAGTATAGAGGAATCATACTCCTGTCATATTGCATGAAAGTTCTGGAAAGGGTGAATGATAAAAGAATACAGAGAGTAAGATAAAATAAGATGGGAGATGAGCAGTTCGGATTGAGATCAGGATGCAACACCACTGATCCAATGTTTGCAGTGAAACAGATAGTTGAGAAGAAGCTAGAGATGAGGAAAGAGTCCAACTGGGCATTCCTAGACTAGGAGAAAGCATATGACAAGGTCCCAAGAAAGCTGATTAGGGCAGTCCTGTAGTGATTAATTATTTGAAGCTATGTTGCAAGGACCCAATGACTCAAGTACGAACTGTGTTTGGTCTTACAGAGGGGTTCCCACTGGAAGTGGGTGTGCATCAGGGTTCAGCTCTGAGCCCGCTGCTGTTCAATCTATTGATGGACTACATTAGCAAACAGGTCAGAGGGGACATATCAACAAAGTTGCTGTATGCAGATGATGTGGCACTACAGGTAGACTCTGAGCAAGAACTTCAGCAAAGGATGGGGGAATGGAATGCAATATAAGAAAAGACCATTGTAATAGTAGCAGTTTCCTCCTTTGCTTTAGCCGGTCTAAAGGTGCAAAAGACATTATAACCTTGCACTGCTGCCATACTCCCTGTGACTTTAAACTACATCTGCATTACTACACAGATGTCTACTCTCTCAAGGAAGAGGAAGGCTTGCAGGGAAATGAGTTTCTTTTAAGACTTATAGCACTGAAGATGGTCACCTTCAGATATTCCTTCATAAGTTCAATTAAGTCAGTAGGTTTATCATTTTGGAATTTCCTAAAAAAGGCACTATGGGAGTGAAAAAGATCCCTGCCAATATCCAAAAGTCTAGAGGGGCAAGTGCAGACCATCCCTGGCAAAGCAATGTGGTCTGTCAACCATGTCCTCTCAGGCTGTCAGATATTGTTCCCCCTTTGGAGTGACACCGGAAGTTAGGTCAGTTGTTAAAATCAATCATTTTCTGTTGGTATCATGGCATCATTCTTGGAAAAGGTACTATCTGCTCATTGCTAGGCTCATACCTGCCTGAGACACACAATCAGTGAGCTCAATTATGTTTCACTTCATATAGCAAGGGAGGTACGTCGCAGGTCATTAATACCCACAAGGACTATGACACAGTCATACTGCTACGTCTGGTTCAATGATCTGAGTGCCTGTGTGACTTGACAGATCCTCACCCAGGAAAGGTAGCTAACTGTAACTCTCTCCTTCACTCAGTCTGGTCAGGGGGGCATTGGTATGCCTCAATACAGAATCACCAATGACCAGGAAATTTGACTGTGCACTGGTCTGCCTTCTGGGCTTAGCAGTAGAGGCATTGGATACAGTGTTACTATGTGTAGCTGTGGATGGTGTTTTAATGGAGTGTTTACATGATGGCTGAGGACCCTTTTTTGATTGTGCTGTGCAGAAAGTCTTAGTGTTTTAGGAAGGTTACCTGAAAGTGCCTCAGCATAACCATTTTTATGTGCAGCGTCTTTACCCTGTGAAATAGACAAGGTGTAAGTGTCACTGACAACTGCTTTAGGATTAGGTTTGGTTGTATGAGAGAGTTTTGCCTCCAGTGTTAAAAGTATTTACATCTCTCACATACAGTTTGTTATCTGTTTTATTAAGAATAAGCGGGTGGTTGGTGTACATGGGGTAATTTCTACAATGCCTCAGAATATTCATCTCAACCAGAATGGCCACAGAGAGAGAGTCGGGAAGTGCATATTCATGGCTACTGGTGTGCTAGGTAGAAATGAGGGAAATTTAAATATTGAATAGGTCAGTAATACAAGGAACCTATTGAGCAATGCTCAGCCATGCACAAACTAAATGTTCTGGTAGTTTAAAAAAATCTGTCTAGATAGTAAGGGTATTTTAAGGGAAGCAAACACTGAGAGAGATCGGCATCTATACAGATTACAAGGGGAAATTACAATACTAGACATTGGCGTCTATACAGGTCACTGCTAGGCACCACTGTGCTCCGAGCAGCATTTCGAACTAAAGATTGTAAAAATGGTGAAAAAGTGCAGATATTCAACACAGGAATACTCAATGCAGCTGTGACAAAAACAATGGGAAAAACAAGTGCCAAAACAGTGGATATATTAATGTAAGTCTTAACTTTTGTAGAGTTTAGCAAAAACCCAGCAACACACTTCTTCTCAAGTAGCATGGTAGCCAAACATAGCCAACTGCCTCAGGCTCAGAGATTCAAATGTTAAATAAGCTATCCCTTAGTCAGTCAAATAAATGCACAACAAGACTTACACCAGTAATTCCAAGCCCAGAAGGGCATAGACTATTCTATCCTGCCACAAGAATGTAGACCTCAAACCTTCCTAATGTAAAATAACTGATTTGGAGCTCAAGAGCTTAAACCAAAGCAGAGACACTTTTAGAATAGACACAATAAGCCTTCAATTAGCAATTCCCAGCTCAGAGGGGTGTAAGCTACCTCTGCTGCCACAAGAGTGTAGACCTCATACCATCCTTTTGTAAGGTAACTACTTTGGAGCCCAAGTGCTTACATCAGAACAAAGAGGCTTAGAATAACAGTTACAATGTAACCAGCCTGCTAATACGCAGTAATAAATGCAGAAGATTAAATGCTACTGACATTTTAAGAACGTGCAGCAAAAAGGTAAATAAAGTAGGAATATGCACAAACACAGTAAAAGTATCTTAATAAAGTACATTTTTAGTAAGTGGGAAGGTAGTAAACAGAAGATACGTCAAGTTAAAGAGACTAAGGGAGGGGGTCCTTCCCATCTGATCTCTCCCAGTGCTCAGTAGAATGAGCTGATGAGATGAGATTAGGAGAATTGTCCAAAGTCCCATAGTAGGGGTGGGCAACTAAAATTCCACAAAGTTTAAAAGCACAACAGGAGTAGGGTGAGTGAGTGGGGAAAATCAAATGCAGACAGAGATCAGCAAAAGTCAGGCAGAGAACAGCAAGTCACACAGTACTACAACTAAATAAAAATGCCACTAAATACTTTTAATTAAATGAGGAATGCTATTTCTCACCTTGTCCCACCAATTAGCTGGATTTTATTCACTGCCTGGAAAATAATTATTTTCTAACTGACCCTAGCCAAGACCTCTTAAACTCCAAAAACAACAACAACAAAAAAAAAAACTAAAAACAAAATGCAATATAAGAGTAAAGATAAAAAACAGAAGTAACCAAACCTTAAATGAATAACTCCAATTCAAAATCAAATGCAGACAAAGATCAGCATTAATCAGGCAGAGAACAGCAAGCCACTGATAGATCCCTGTAGCTGGTATTCTTGAAGCCACATGTCTTGCTAGGTATAGGTCACCCATGTAACAAAATATTTAGGAGAGGGTGCAGTTATCTCTAATGTAGATATCAACTGTTGATGTTGGCAACCAGCCTGCACATGAGGGTATCACATGTTGACCAGCTCCTGCATGGTGCCTCTGTCCACAAAGTGGTGGTCTACAATTTCAGTGTTGTGAAGGGCATAATATATTAGGTATGGATGGATGACACAGCACCACCAAGAGTGACCAGGTGTAACACCATGATTACTGACAGGTGCACTCATTTTACTAATTTTGCTCATTATGCTACCATTTGCATACTATGCGGGCTGTGAGATTTTACATGTTTATGCTCTCTTGTGTATCATTGTATCTCTGAATCATCCCCTCCCTGTTCTTAGCCACTAATCATACAAGACCACTAATCCCAACATGAAAAATGCTTCTGAATTCCAGGGTGCTTTATGAAGAAGAAACAATGTTTTATCACTTACTAATTAGTCCCTGTCCGAGTGGGTATCTAAATGTATCGCCTTTTGATCTGGTATGAGGATGTCAGTCTTCCACAACAGTAGGAGTAATACCTTTAAGCATTAGAGAATGTAGCATCTGAAATTTTGTCAGACCAGTAGCTCCTTCCCCTTTACAAATGATGCTTTGTGAAAAAAGATCTTCCACTCCAAATCTTTTTTGCTACATGATGAAGCAAAAGCACAGAGGGCGGCCACGGTGGTGCAGTGGTTAGCATTGCCGCCTCACAGCAAGAGGTTCTCCGGTTCAATTCTCAGCTCGGGTGCCTTCTGTGCGGAGTCTGCATGTCCTCCCTGTGGTCGCGTGGGTTTCCTCCGGGTGCTCCGGTTTCCTCCCACATCCCAAAGACATGCTGCAGGTGGATTGGACACTCTAAATTGGCCCTAGGTGTGCGTGTGAGTGTGCCTTCTGTGGAAGGTTGGGCGCCGGGCTGGCAACTCGACACCGTAAAACTCCACTGCCATTCAATGTGCGGACAAGGTGATCCGCTGTGGCGACCCCTAACCGGGAAAAAGCCGAAAGAAGAAGAAGAAGATGAAGCAAAAGCACAGGATTGTAACCAATATAGGCAGTATTCCAATAGAGGCTGTCCAAATTGTTAACCATGAAATTGCAAATTCAATCCACAGCAATTCGCTTCATAAATTTATTTGCTCACAAAATATATTACAGTTCAAGGATTAAGCGCTTTCATCTCATAGCCAGAGACTTCATTAGAAAGCACAGGATTAGTGACCCCAGGCTACATTTCATTATTTCTAATTGTTTTGAGAAATTTTGAAAAAAACTCATTACAGGTCAGGCCATTTCATTTCTAGCTATTTATTTGGTGGGTTTACGTAAGTGAACTGCTTCTCCATAGGCATGAAGTACTTTTATCCCTGCACCTTTCTTATTGTACAGCTGTTATCCTCTGCAGTTTATTGTTTTTGTTGCTTGAATATTGCTACAGTTGGTTGTTAGTATTTTTGAAGATGAAATTGTTTAATGCGTATAGTCTGAAATGGAGATTAAAGCATTTACAAAGTGCAACTGTAGTGATAGAACCTCTGTGGACAGTCTTTGTGAGTTTTTTGTTTAGGTGAAGAAAATGTTCCTGCTTTTTGTATTATCAATTAATTTACTCCTACTACTGTTAGAGATAGAAAAAATAAGTTGAAATAGGGGCTCAAGCATTGCTTTGGGGTCATCATCCTTTATGGCCAAACCAGATGTCATTTGGGATGAATCTCACAAATAAAAAAAGAAAAACAAAAGACTGCCAAGGATAAGAAATGGTCTTCTGGTCCTCAACCTAAAAAATACAATGGAGGAAAACTGATTTTTATTTATTTGTCTTCTGGTGTGTCTAAACCCCCTACTAAGATTTTGGGGTCTATATTATTTGAACAAAGTTTTCTAACTTCGAATACCATATGGGTGACACCATATGGCTGAATTTAGAAAACTTTGAATACTGAAAAAAAGAAAGAGAAAAGACGAAACCCTAAACTAAGGGTCGTAGGCAGGGGAACAAGCCCCCCCCATGCACCCACCACACCCCCTGCTCTTTAAATATAACAACTCCGAGACCACACTATAATGCGGTAAAGGGAAGACTTCCCTTTACTGCACTGTAGTGCAATCTCTGAGTTGGTATATTTAAAGAGCGGGGGGCTGTGGAGAGTGCAGGGGGGCTTTCCCCCCTTGCTTTAACATGTTAGGTGACCTTTTTGTTTTGTTTTTTTTGTTTTTTATTTCAGTATTTGAAGTTTTCTAACTTCGACCATATGGTGTCACCCATATGGTATTCGAAGTTAGAAAAGTTTGTTCAAATAATATAGACCCAGATTTTGATTGAAAAATCCCCTGTTAAGCTATTTAGAAGTAAAAGCCTGACTTCTTTTTCTCATTCTGAAGTGTGTAAGGTAAAGTAAGGGCTTGCGGCCATCATTAGCAAGGTCCTTTAAATGTTATCTATTCTTTCACCTAAAGTTGTCAATGAAAAGCTAACATTAATTGAAACTTTTTTGGCAGCCAGCAAAGGATATCTACAGCCTTTCCCTGTCTGGTGTTAGGACAGAGAGAAGCACCTCTTTAATATCTACTGTTTTGCAAAGTCTTTCTTGTTTTCTTTAGCAGACCCATCCAAGTATCAGTTCTGAGGAGGCTGGAGTTCAACCACCAAACTCCAATGTAGACATCAACCGCTGATGGTGGCTGTGGTCTTTTTCTTTGGACTGCAAGCTTTAAGGATGACTCTTTTGATGCCAACAGATTTGATGGCATCACTGGTTCTTCTGGCTTCAGACATGTCACTGATTTTGTTGGTGCTGATTCCAAACTATAAGGGGTCGGCTATCAAATTTTTGAGACCAAAACCTTCAGCATCAGGCCCAGACTTAACAGGTTTGTCAGTCCCACTGTCAGAGGACTGTGATCTGAGGCTGGACTCCTTCTGTGTCACTGCTGGCCTCAGCTGGTTTTGATGCCTAGCAGCAGGGCTCAATGCCCTTACCCTCAAATGCTGTTTCAGTGTCACTGTCAGTATATTCAGTGACAATTTTTCTGCATTTGCCATCCTTGATGCCTATGCCCAACCATGATATTGACCAAAACAGCAGACACTTCCTTTACTGAACCTCTGCCTGCACACCTTTTCAGTCAGCAAGTCAGAGGGTCCTGGAAGTTTTTGCAGGATCAGTCCAAGATAGGTGGACTAGATCTGGCTTTGGACCTGTTATCACCAAAGACTAGTTAAGAGTCATACATGCAAGAGGAAGCACTCAGAAGTTGACCCAGATTTTTCCACCCCAAATACTTTGGACATAGATTCCCCATCCTGCCTGGATGACACTAAGTTCCATGAGGTGCTTGAAATGATGAAGTAGAGAATGGGATGCCACAAAGAGCCCACAAAATCTCTGCAAAAGATCCTGCAGGAGGCTTTCTGGATCTCCTTGTCTTCCTCTGGTAGATTACTCACAGATAAGATGTTTAACTCTTAAGTCTGCATTGAAAACCCTGATGTTGTGGTATTTGTACCGAGGAGAATGGACAAACTTTTCTGACTTTTTATTGACTGGACCTACTGAGACAAACCTCCCAAACTCAATTTCATTGTGACTAAAATTACCCTTAAAAAGACTGCAGTTGTGCAAAACACCACTATCCACCATCTTGCTAAGAAATTAAGAGCCCTGAACAGATTTGGGAAGCATGTTTATAGGTTCATAGGTACATACTTGACTAGCTGTCATTGTGGGCCATTTTAAGCCTAGCCGTTTTCTCTGTTCATGCTTGAAATAACCTATCCCATTTGGTTATAGACTGGTCTTACCCATCAGATGTCAATAATTATATATTACCCCATACTGAGAAAAACTGAGATCATGCCATAGATCATTTTCAGGGACCCATGCATGGGATAAAGCATTTAGGAGCTGCCTCTGTCCATTAGTAGTGCAGAGGGTAGTCCTAGGATAAATTTTCTGTTTCCCATCCATAGATCTGTGAGATATTCCTGTCCCTCCAAACCATTCTATTGATGTTCCAGAAGAGGTTTAAATCCCTACACTGAGTATTTCTGATGTCATTTGACTTGCTGATGTTCAGTAAATACATTAGTAATGGGTCAGCGGATGCCTTGCATTCCAGACACAGATCACCTCTAAGTAGTCTGTAGAATACTGTGTATAGTGACAGGCCTTTGAGTCAGTCCATGTAGGACAAGTTGTTTAGGCCTTGTTTCCTTTTTGAAAGGTATTTCTGTGGGCATTCCAGTTGTTGCATGTGTCTGGATAGATACATGTCAAAGAGGGCATTATACTCAATGAGTGGCCTAATGAGGGCTGAGTAAAAGAAGACAATAACATCCCTAGATCTAGACATAATCTCTTTGTTTCTAAGCTGTGCAATATAAAGGACTTTCCTACAAAACTAGACACGTGTTGGTCAAAAGTTAGGTCTCTGTCCACGTAAGTTCCCAAATCCCAAACAACTGAGTCAACTTTTACAGGCATATTGTCAATGTAGTAGATCCCAGGGTAGATGACTTCCCAAAGGAAACATTTATGCATTTTTTTGGCGTTTAGTTTCAGTCCATGGTTTTGGCACCAGTTATTTATTTGAGACAAACATTCCTGCAGGATGGCTAAATCATTTGGGGATTCAATGTCTGCTCCAAGCTGGAAGTCATCTGCAAACTTAGTTCTGCCAGAGCTGGTATTGGCTTTTACTTCATAAAAATAGAAGTAAAACAGGAAAGGTCCCAGCACAGAATCCTGAGGGACTCCACTGGTGATTGGTCTCTTTGTGGAGGAACCTTCCCAGTTTTCATTATCTGAGTCCTATCTGTGAGGTAGTTGGCAATTCAGCAGGTAATACAGGGGTTTATTCCCAGTTTATTTAGCTTTTCTACTATGCATGAGTGGAGAATTGTGTCAAAAGCTTTGCCAGATCAAGGTATGCAGTGTGCACTGTTTTGCCTTCATTCATTGTTTTTGGTGGCCTTTTCGAAAAAAATCTGTCTGAGTGAGTAAGCATGACTGTCCTTGATGAATCCAAACTGAAATGGGTTCATTGTTTGGAGTTTCCCTATGTCCTGGTTGATTAATTCCATGATAAGTCTTTTTATGGCCTTGCATTTGAAGCTGGTCAGATTTATGGGTCTGTAATTACCTGAGTCTATGGAAGGTCTTATGTAGGGAATGACTGTAGCTGTTCTCCACAAAACCTGTATGGAAGCTGAGATTGAACAGTGTTGTTAGGAGTGTGGCTAAATCATGCTTCATTCTATTTAGGATGCATCCAGACATATTGTCAGGACCTATCAATGCAGTATTTTAGCATTTGATATCACTTTTAGGACTTGCTCTTGTGTGATAGCCAGAGGAAAGCCAATTTCGGGGTATATCTTGAGAGGCACACGGTGTAGAGAATGGTAAGCTTGTGGCATTGCTTGGTGCTTTTTTTTCAAACACCTTTATATTGAATTATCACTGGTGATGTAGGCAAATTTACATTCACATAAAAGTAATCAAACTATATTACCATAACAAACATTATATTTCACATATATTGCTATAGAGCATATAACCTAAGCAACATTACATAAAATATTCAATTATGTAACTAAAAATGTGTTGTGATTGTCTTTGGCTTGGATAGCTATTTTTAGCCTCAAATTTGGCATTGACAGATTTATTAAGCTCACGAGTTGTTTGTTTATTTCATTGACAAGGGCTTTAACATTCTAGGAATTGCTCTTCTTTCTTTTGGTCAAAATTATTTCCCTTTTATTATAAAGTTTGTTGATATTATGATTTCACCACATGGGTTTGTTTATGCATCTTATTTTTTCCCTTAACGCAGTAAACCATCAATCTCATATATTATGGTTACATCAAGAACTGGCAGATGAATCTAGCTGCTGGATGAAACTCTATCTTCAATAGCCAGCCTCACCATGAAGCCAGCCTAAAAGTCAGATGATGATACAGCTTAGGCAGCAGGTGCAAAATTGGTCTGTGATACCACTCCTGGCTGTGCCAGAACCCCAATATAGCCTTTGCAAATGCCTTCTTCTAGGGTCTGTTCTTTCCATCTCATGCAAGGTCCACCTGGAGAACACAGAACATGTGGGAAAGATTTCCTGTTGTTGATGTAAAATGTCAGACTTCACAATTCATATTTTCTAGGACACAATAGAGCCCACATCGGCTCAGGATTTGTTATGGTCAACAACATCAGAACAAGAAGAAACCAACATGGCTGAAGTAACTTGCAAAATGTTCATCAACCAAAAGGCATAAACAACTACCAACAACAGAGGGTACTGCAGTCCTCCTTCAGGAGGAAAATATCAGAACCAGGAACCACAAAACCGGACCAGAGACTCAAAAACCAAAATGAAGAAAAATTCTGTGCATGATGCAGTGACTATACAATTAGTCAGACACCAGTACCAAGTCCAACAATGTCCGTGAAACTTTTAATGAAATAAAATGCACTGCACAAAATAACAAATATATAAAATATACACTCCACACAAAGTTAAGCGCTTTCATCTTCACAAACTAAGACTTTATCAGAACTAACAAATTCACTATTATATTGTTTAAATACCCTATATTTCAGCCTTCTTCTGGTTTTACCCATGTAGAAAGCTGAACAGTGTTGACACAAGGCTATGTACACCACCCCTGTGGCGTACACACGTAGCCTTCTATGTGGGTAAAACCAGTAGAAGGCTGAAAGATAGGATATATGAACATAAAATGGATATTAAAAAATTAAATTTGTGGTGATGCATCAAGTGGTTAAAGACAAGAGGGGCGTTACCATTTAAGAGAATTTAAATTATTGGGAATTGAGATGGCAAATAATATTAAATGCTATGAGTTTTTCTGGTCTGAATGAATGCTGCTCTATAAATCCTGTTTTAAAGCTAAAACAACTATAAGTTTAATTGTTTTAAGAAATAATAGATATTTGAAGTGTATATTTGTGTATTTTTGTATTTGTATTTATATGTATTCAATGTATTTATGAATTTTTAGGGGCTATTTTACATGGAGTTTTTTTAAAAATCCTATAGTGTGTGTATTTAAATAAGTTTATTTAAATATGTCCAATAATTGTTGATATATGGGGGCACCACGATTAGATAATAAGTGTTCTGATTGGTTAATTGGATGTACAGGAGGGGTATTTAAACAATGCAGTAGTGAATTTGTTAGTTCTGATGAAGTCTTAGTTTGTGTAGACAAAAGCGCTTAACTTTGTGTGGAGTGTATTTTTTATATATTCATTATTTTGTGAAGTGTATTTTATTTCATTAAAAGTTTCATGGGCATTGTTGGACTTGGTACCATTGTCTGACTAATTGTATAGTCACTGCATCCTGCACAGAAAATATCAGAACCCCTGAGACTGTGACTGACTGCCATTTTGAGGTGGATGGTGATCATCTGTCCCTTTACCTCCAAGCATGACTGGCAATCATGCAAGACAATTGAATAAGGACAGTCATACCCAGAGGGTATAAAATGTATTTTCACACCCCACACCAACCCACTGTCTCCCCTTACCAGGCATCACATCATATCAAAAGAGTGCAGAAGGAAAATAAAGTGTTAAATGTCATAAAGAAAAGAGCCATCCAGAGGGTCCCAACAAACCAGAAATTTGAGTAGTAACTCCAGATTCTTTTTGGTACCTAAATAAAAAAAGGACCAAAGACTAATGTTACATATGATCAGACTAAATTCATTTATTCCCAAAGAAGCCTTTTGGATGGTGACAGTGCAGTCCATTCTACCCTGTTTGTCAGATGAAGACTAGATGTGTTCTTTGACCATCAATCATACCTGTCAAATGTACTTCATTTTGTGGAACATTCCTCATTTTGAGTCTTAAGAAGTCCATGTTTCTCTCTCTTCTTCATTGAAAGGGTCTGTCATACAGTCATTGTTAAGAATTTTTAAGTACTGTACAGGGTAAATAATACTGAATTATATTAATTCATGAGTATTAGTTTTTGTAAGTTTAAAGTAATACATTTTAAGCATGCTGTGAGCTTCCTAGTTAAAGTTGTTAGTAAGTGTTCCTCACTTTGCCCATTTTTCCACATTATGAGAGGTAGTGTACTTTGTTGTAATGGAAGAGTGAAAACTATGCCTCCAAAATTCCTATCTCCACATCAAGAACCCAAGGAGTCCGTGGAGTTTCTATTCTTCTGTGTAGGAGCCATTACCAGTTCTTAACTCTACTATTCAGTCTCACATCAGCCTCCGTGATGTTCACAAAATGTATGCCCATGCTCATAGCAAGTCAGAGGCTGCAAGAAACAAAGATGTTACCTTAATGAGACAAAAGTGGTACCCTACTACTCCAACATGGAACAAAATTATTTCTTCTTTGGAGTTTCTTGACAATGTCTTCTAGTCTTTGGGAATTATAGTGAACACTGAGCATAATCCTAGCTGATGCCCTCTCATGTGCTGATAGTTATAGGATGGGCATTGGATTCAACATTCCTCAGAGTTTGTCTTCCCTCAAGCAGGATCCTTTCTTTACAAAACCTGGTCTCTCAAGCTGTCCAGTCTTAGGCAACCACAGCATTCTTTTGTCTAAGAGTGTTGGATATAATTGCAGCAACCATTTACATGGTTCCCTTCACCAGGTTATCCATGAGAATTTATTTGCTTACTTACTTACTTGCATTTTGTAGACTGGTGTAGTACCATTAGGCTAACAACCTCTTTTAAGGGGAGAACCACAGTGGCATTCATACAGACTAAAGCAAGTTTGGCCATTGCACTGAGGATAATCCCTTTTCTGTTTGGATGTACAATTCTGCATTACAGATTATCTCCCTTTAAATACATACTTCATAAGTTACTTGCTTGTAGTTTAAAGAATAGGCACACAGGTCTGGATAACAACCAAGGACCAGATTGCCTTCCTAATCTGCCATTTACCTGTCTGCAGGATACATTCTTCATCCTACTTAACCATCATCCTACGTACCCTTTTGGCTCACTAGAATTTCCTTATGCCTGTTTCTCTGCATCCTTAAACTCTCCTATCTACCATTTATTAGCCTTATATTAAATAGCCTAAGTTACAGTTCTCTAAACCCTTCCTTCCTTCCTCTGTATATAAGCTCCTAAGGGGCATTTACCATGGTTATAGTGCACTAAACTGAAGCATGCTACAATGTCATCCTGATGCAGAGACTTTGGGTAGTCAAAAACAATAACATTCCAGCCCTGCATAACACACTTGACCCTGCAACCCTCTGTGCTCTTTACTCAATATAACCCACTTCAAGGTCACACAACCAATGTGAGCCATCTAGTTGCCCATTTGGCCACCTTCTTCTGCATCTGTTCTTTTAGGTTCAGCTTAAGCTTCTGGTTTTCAGAACTTTAACTGATGTGAAGTTCCTTCACTGCATGGTAGTAAAACAGATAAATTGGTTATAATTGCTTCACTATTTAATATTCACTCAAAAATTGTTCTCAGTCTAATTTTCCAACCTGAAAAAAAATGTTAAACTCTAAAAAAATACTGTCCAACCTTACTTCCCATCTAGAACTCTTTGCTCTACTGACAAATTCTTAATGCACCCAATTAAATCAAACAATACTGCATGTGATTCACTGTATTTCTCGCACATCTCTAAAGTCTGGAATTCCGTTCCCCTCTCACTCAGACAAACTAGCAACCAGAAATCCTTCAAACTATTATTTATTTAAACAATGCCTAAAGATCTAATGATTTTGTTCATGCACTAGATCTGGCTAGTCGCCCTAAACTATCCATGTCCACTCTATACCATCCTGTTCTAAAATGCCTACTTGGCCAGTAATCTTTTATCTTATCCCGTACTCATGTTTACTTGGCCATATACACTGTACCATACTCTCCTCAACTTTATATTTTTTCGAAAGTTCACTCTACTGATGTCCTACTATTAAAATACTATGGGTCAAAACCATGTTTGTCAAATGGATGGTCTGCAGGCCACAATCAGGCCCACAAAAGTCTTTTCTGAGGCCCACTAAACCATCTGTATGGGGAAAAAAATGCAGGTTTTTTTTTTTTAAGTTAACTGGTTCTGTCAGTTTAAAAAAGTGAGCTTAGCACCAGCGTGTTGCATTTTACATCTGAACATAAGCTGTGCTGGTATATAGTGCAATTCCTGCTCATTTCTTAGTGGTTTTCCTGGTTTGGCAGAGTCTGCAGCAGTTATGTCTTAAGGTACGTTTTCTCTATATGTGTGTGTGGTGTGTGTATGTGGGTAATGTGTGCAGGAGTGATGAGTGCTTGTGTGAATGAGGTGAGAAAGGAGAGCAACTAAGGATGTGTATTTGTATGGGTGTAATACTGGTGTGTACAGTACATTTAGAAAAACTACCGAAGGGGTATTTGGGGAAACATCATTTTATTTATTTTTTTATTTTATTTAACATTTGTTTACCAAGAAAGTCTGACTTGGAACAAAGCCAATTTTCAGTGGAGGCCCAGGGAGAAATGCTCCAGATGCATGTCTTTGTAATGTAAATGCATTTTGATGTCTATAAAGTGCTTGCGCAAATATGGGCAGACTACTGAAGGGCTCACTGGGGGAAATGTTACATTCTGATGTCAGTGAAGAGTTTGTGCATACATGGACAGAATACTGAAGGGGTCATTGCAGGAAATGTTTCATTTTGATGTCAGTGAAGTGTTTGTGCATACATGGACAGATTACTTAAGGGGTCAACGTGGAAATGTTTTATTTTAATGTCAGTGAATTGCTTGTGCATACGTGAAGGGACTACTGAAGGGGTTGTTGGGAGAAATGTTACATTTTGATGTCAGTGAAATGCTTGTGCATACGTGGACTACTGAAGGGGTCATCGGGGAAACATTTCATTTTGATGACAGTGAAGTTTAATTCTGACTTGGTATACATTTCTTGGGTGAATGTTACAGTTGCTGTTATAGTTGCTATGTATAAGTGGTGGAGAGTGAAGATTGTTTTACAAATTTTTCTATGCTTTTGTGATGATGTTCAAGTTTTCTACCTGCATTTAGCATGCATTTCTGGGGGTTGTGCTAGAATTGATGTGCATAGTCAGTTGGTGGAGGGGGATTGTTTAAGAGTAACATTTGTTTTTCTCTGCAGTTGTGACACAAACTGCAATGATAAATTTCCACTTGCAATGATGTTCAGTTCTTTTTTTTTCTGCTTGTACTGATGTGCAGTTCTTTTTTTCTTCTCCACTTGCACTGACATGCAGTTCTTTTTTTCCGCTTGCACTGTTGCACAGATCTTCCACCCACCCCCGCTTGCACTGATGTGCACTTTTCCTGCTTACACTAATGTGCAGTTCTTTTTTTTCCTCACTTGAACTGAGATTCAATTCTTTTTTCATTGTTTGCACTGATGTGCAGTTCTTTTTTTTCCACTTAACCTGATATTCATTTCTTTTTTCTGCTCGCACTGATGTTCAGTTCTTTTTTTCTGCTTGCACTGATATTCAGTTTTGTAATTATGATGTGGTGGCTGTGTTCAGTTTGTCGTAATATAGTACTTCATTTTCCTGCTTGTGCTGGTATTCACTTTTTTAAGGTTACAATAAAAAAGTAATAGAATTGTAGAAGTGGTAAAGTTAATTACTATTATACAACAACCCCCCCATTAATATTCCAAAACGTGCGGTTGCCCAGACTTTTTCCATTAGTATAAGTCTTTTTTTTTTTTTTTTGGACAGCAACAGAGAACGGAAGAGCTCTGTTGCTGTTATTTCGTTATGTTAAATGAGTTTAACATAGCGAGATATCTTAAAAAAACAATGGAGATCTTCCTTTCTCCGTTGCTTTTTTTAAAGCTGTCTCACTATGTTAAACTCTTTTAACATAGCGAGACACGTTTTTAAAAGCAATGGAGATTTTCCTTTCTCCGTTGCTTACACATACAGTTCTGATGTACTGTGTAACCATAAGCATGAGCAGTACATCAGAACTGCTGCAGAATACTGGACAGCTGTGGAAGGGCAGCAAGGAGGCATTATACAATGCCATTATTTAAGAAAAGTAAGTATTTTTTTTCTTAAATAATGTCATTGTATAATAGCAATAACCCATGTCTGGGTGTGGGTAATGCTGGATTTACCCATAGTTCTGATGTACTGTGTAACCATAAGCATGAGCAGTACATCAGAAATGCTGCAGAATACTAGACAGCTGTGGAAGGGCAGCAAGGAGGCATTATACAATGCCATTATTTAAGAAAAGTAAGTATTTTTTTTCTTAAATAATGTCATTGTATAATAGCAATAACCCATGTCTGGGTGTGGGTAATGCTGGATTTACCCATGGTTGTCTTTGTTTGGCCACTCGGGCTTCGCCCTAGTGACAAAACCACACCAACTGTGGGTAAATCCAGCATTACCCACACCCAGGCATGGGTTATTGATTAAGTGAAATATAGGATGCAGTCTGCAGTGTATGTTACTATCACTGGCAGCTGAGATACAACACTATGCCTTTTTTCTCAGTGGTATACTGATATTAATATGGGTTGTTGGGGAGGGTGCAACAATGAGGTTACATTGTTATGGCAGCACACAGAGTCTTGTAAGGAATACTGCATCACCATGGCTGTTGGTACCCTATGGGGTCCTTGTGACATTCATTTTGGAATGTGTGCACATTTTCTTAGTTAGTTCAGAATGTTTAGAGATCAGAGGAAGTTGGTTAAATTGACTTATGCCTTTCTTGGTTCCTTCTCCACAGATACTTGTCACAATGCAGTCTGTTTTTAAGAAAAGACAGATTGATAGTGAAAGTCGAGATTTCAAAAGTTCATGGTCTGACAACTATTTTGTGATTGAACAGCATAGTGTTACTTTGTGTTTTACTTTATCAAGAAACTATATCTGTGGCTGAGGAGTACGTTACACTACCGAGCATCCAGCTAAATTTGACAGCATCACTGTACACCTGAAGAAAGACAAAATAAAAGCCCTAAGAAAAGGTTTTAGCAGTCAACAATCATTTTTTTCAAAGTTGCAAGCTCGAGTTGTGAAGTACCAACAAAGGTCAGCTATTTGATAGCAGAACTAATAACTAAAAGAATGAAGCTATTCTCAGATGGCGTGTTTGTGAAAGACTGCCTTAAGGTATTTGCAGATGTGGCCTGCCCAGAGAGGAAGTGAACAGTGTGAAATCTCAGCCTTTCCCATCAGACATTTGAAAGAAGAGTGGAGGCACTGTCTGCAAACATCAAAAATAATTTTTGCAGAAGACTAAAACACTGTCTGTTCTTCAGTCGATGAAAATAACAATGTCGGGGATGTTGGTCAACTGGTATATTTGTTTGATGAGTTAATAGGACTTTTGACGTGATGGAATAACTGCTGGAGGTTTGTGCAATGAAGGGCACTGCAACTGGAAAGGATTGTTTTGATCAAGTGGAACAAGTGTTTGAGAAAATGAAGCTGAGTGAAGTAAAACTCTGTGAGGTCACGAACGATAGGCTCCATCCATGGCAGGGAAGCAAAGCTGATTTGTAAGTTTAATAATGAAGTTGGTACCACACATACTTATGGCACATCACTACATAATCCATCAAAAGAATATGTGTGTGTCACAACAATTGAATTGAAAGAGGTTATTTTAAAGGTCATTTCAACTCTTAACTTTATAAGATTGAGGGGTCTGAATCACAGACAGTTTAAAGCCTTTCTTGAAGACATAGGTGCACAGCAAGATGATGTGATTTCATTTTAAGTTTGGTGGTTGTGCAAAGAAGCAACACTAGGCAAATTTTGGTAACTGCGTGAGGAAATAAAATCCTTCATGGCCGATAAAGGAAAAGATGTCGCATTTTAAAAGACAGCTTGTGGTTAAATCACCTTCCTTTACTTCTAGCCGTCACCGAATATGAAACTACAGGGTGAATGATCAATTGGTTAACATACTGTATGAACATTCAGTCACATTCATAGGTTCATAGGTAGGTACTAGGCTATCAGCCCAAGGGCCTACGTAAGCCTAGCCAGCAAGGTTCCATAACTTATGCTGCCCAAGAAAGTTATTTTCCTGTGCCACTGTCGAGCAGAGACACAGAAGTGATCCCCAGAGTGTATTTCCTATTTCCCATCCACTCATCAAGATTTTTCTTGAAGAGTGCTAATGAAGAACTTTGCTTGACATAGATGGGCAGCTTCCAGAGTATAGGAAGACTCTGGGAGAGGAATCTATCCCTCCAGCGTGTCCTGTTTATTGTGGTGACAAGGTTTAGGACCCTAGAGCATGCGGCTCGGAGGGATTGGGATTTCTTTAGGTGTAGCATGTCCAACAGCTCTGGGTTTGACATAGCTTTATATGTTAGCCAGAGATCTCCTTGAAGTAGGTGATATGCTACAGAGTAAAGCTGGAGTTTTTTGAGGTGGTCAGTGTAGGGCATTTTCTTGAGGCCAGTAATCCTCTTTGTGAGGTACTATGGCCTTTCCAGCTGCTGCAGATGTCTTGTGAGGTACATTCCAAAAGGGGCGTTGTACTCTATAATGGGTCTAATGAGTGACGACTAGAGGGGAACAATGACCTCTTTTTTCCTGGATGAGAACCCTTTTATGATGAGGTGTGCCATGTAGAAGGACTTCTTGACTACTGTGGCAATGTGACTATCAAAGGAGAGACTACAGTCCACCTGGGTTCCAAGGTCTCTTATCACGCATTCAGTGTTAAGTAGATTGCTGCCCATGTGGTAGTTCATGGGTACAGAGTTTTTACCAAAGGGGATGACACTGCACTTTTTGGCATTGAGCTTGAGGCCATGGCTCTGACACCAGGCATCTGTCTCAGTGAGGCCCTTCTGTAGGATGTCCACATCATTTGGGGACTTGACTATGGCTCCTAGCTTGCAGTCATCTGCAAACTTCATTAGCCAGAGGCCTTCTGTGTTAGCCTGTACTTCAGAGAAGTAGATACCAAACAGGAGAGGTCCCAGGATGGAACCCTGTGGTACTCTACTTGTCACTGCTTTGAGGTCAGATTTGGAGCAACTTTTACAGTGTGGATTCTGTCAGTGAGCCAGTTGGCAACCCATCTTGTGACATAGGGATTTATACCTAGTTTAGTGAGTTTAGCTATAATTCCAGAATGGTGGATGGTGTTGAAAGCCTTGGCGTTGTCAAGATAGGCTGTGTGAACCACCTTACCCTCATCCACGGCTTTGGTGACTGCCTCAAAGAAGTCAGTCAGGTTCAGGAGGCATGATCTGCCTTTCACAAACCCAAACTGGGTGGGATCTAGAGTTTGGAGGTTACCAATGTCTTTGTTTATGAGTTAGATGATGATACATTCCATGGCCTTGCAGACCAGGCTCGTCAGGCTAATAGGTCGATATTTCCCGGCATCAGTGGTGGCTCCCTCTTTGTGAAGTGGGATAACTGTTGCTGTGTGCCATTCAGTGGGCACAAAGCCTAATGTGAGGCTATTATTGAACATGGTGCTTAAGTGGGGAGCCAGATCGTTCTGAAGTTTGTGTAAAACGCAGCCTGGGATGTTGTCTGGTCCCATGGATGCTGTGTTTTTGGCTTTAGAGAGTGCAGCTTTTACCTGCGTAGTTGTGATTACAAGGACTCTGCATTCTTCCTGTATAGATATGGGCCCTTTAGGGGGTGAGAGGGAGGTAAAGTTAGCACTGAACCTATCTGCCAGGATGTTGGCAATATCAGTTGGTTCTGTAATTTTCGTGCCTTTGTGCTGTAAAAGATAGAACTGCTGCAGATGCATTTGTCCAAGAAGAAAGTGATTCATTTGTCTACCCTAAACATAAGGCCTGCTGATATATTCAGCTACACAAAATACTGTTCTGTACTGGTAAAGCTCATTGAAGAATGCAAACGTATGTTTGGGGACTTCCATAAACACCATAATATGAAGATCTGTGGAGAAACATTTCCAGATGATCCCTGCACTGCTTCCAGTACCATGCAGTTACAATCGTTGAACTTCAGAGCAACAATGACTTAAAGAGAGCCTTCACAGACAAGTCTCCTGAATTTCTACAAATCTCCAGTAACTGTTTCTGTAGCAATATATCCAAGCATTATGAGATTTACTGCAGTCTTCACAGTTGCAAATCCGGCAGATGACTTTCACATTGGAGACTCATTTCCAGCTGTTCCCAGAACTGCTTCTGATACCATGCAGTTAGATCCCACTGAGCTCCGGAGCCACAGTGACTTAGACAGCCATCATAGAGATCATTCTTGTGAATTCCTACAAATCTCCAGTAATTGTTTCTGCAGAAATTTAATCAAGTATAGAAAATGCTACGTCATGAGATTTACTGCAGTTTTCACAAATGTAAATGCAGCCGATGCTCTTCACATTCCTCTTCAGCATTTGCAGACCCATTGCCAGTTGATCCATGCACTGCTTCTGATACCATGCGGTAACAATTCACTGAGCTTAGAGTAGTGAATAAGAGAGCCTTTGTAGACAACAATCTCCTGAATTATTACAAAGCTACAGTACTTGTTTCTGCAGAAATATATCCAAGTTATCATAACAAATGATATGTCATATGAAATAGCATAGTCTTCTACAAATATTATTTTTGATGTTTACTGGAC
Organism: Protopterus annectens; assembly: GCF_019279795.1. Classification (NCBI taxonomy): domain Eukaryota; kingdom Metazoa; phylum Chordata; order Ceratodontiformes; family Protopteridae; genus Protopterus; species Protopterus annectens. The sequence goes on along the minus strand of NC_056748.1, from coordinate 371,466,247 downwards.
TTTTTGACAGCCTGTACTGTTGTCAGCAAATCTTTTCCAGAATGAAGAATATGAAAATGCACATCTGGCAGATACACTTTGCAATGCCACTTCAATAGTTGTGCAGCCAGACTACTTATGAAAAAACAAGCAAGGTCAGACATCCCATTAATTGTGGTCTTGCATGTCACATATCTCACCAGCTTGTTACTCTGATTTTTGACATTTTTGTATGCTTTTTGGTAAAATTTCACCTATATTTGAACAGTTGTAACATTATTAAAACTAATATATGCATTTGCACCATTACATTTGTGCTGTTGTATCAAGGATACTATTTGTAAATGTCTCAGTTGTAGGCTTGTTTTCAGTCTGGCAAGAATACAGAAGTTATTCTGAAACCAGCAGTGTTTGTTTTTTGTTCTGTGGCCAAGCTGCACCACTGGCTGCATAGTGTATAAAAAGCAGATACATCTTCAATGTGGTAATGTAGCACCACAAGCCTCTCCAAGTACTGTAAGTGGCCCCAGTCTCAAACAGGTTGGACACCCCTAGTCTAAACTTTCTCAGTCTAAACACTCATTCTGATCTACCTTTTAATAATTTGTCATACCACTGAATTGTCTGTATCATGATTATAATATGTTTCATGTACTGAATATGCATATGTTTCTTCTCAAAGTTTTTTTTAATCATTACTGTGTGCTAAAACAATTACTCACTTTTCTTGTTGTCAGGGCTGAATACATTCCAAGGTTACCTAGGTAGCTGCCTAGGGGTTTGGTGCTGGCTTAGGAACGTGGCCCAAACATAATAAAAAACAGAAAACTCTTATTACCATTGTGCTCACTTGTTCTGAGTACAGCAGCTCCAGTCTCATCCCAATTGCAGTTCTGCTTAGCTGCTCGATATGTGACTGCTTCATTCTCTTTTGGCTCACTGCATTTGATCAAATAAGACTTGCCAAATACTGAGCAATGTTGTTGTACCTTTTTTGCAATGGTACAACAACAGTAAAGAGTTTTTTATGCCACAGTGCCATTCTAATAAAGCACAGTATTCATACTGTTGCCACACTCATAAATAGTAATGATGCCACAGGGTTTTTTTTTTTGGGGGGGGGGTTCACCTCACCATTTGCTTACAATAACAAGCCAGATCCAGACTGTGTGTACATCAGCTTACTTTTACTTACTTGCATTCTTTCTCAAACAAGCTGCTTTACCTCCAAGGATGAAAAGTAAGTCATTAGAGTTTCTTTCTTTTTACATACAACTTCTCCAGTGTAAGGAGGCCTGGCTTATGTAGGGCTATACACTTCCAAAAAATAACTTCTTAGGTGATAATAGGCAGTGCTAGTAACCAGTGCACCTTCTATAGAACTGGCGCATGATTTAGAAGTGGCATATGTTGCTGGTAATATGTGTGTGTTGATAGTTCGGTTAGTAATATTTTGGACTAGTTGTAGACTGCCATGCTGTTGAATCAGGTTGTCATAGCCACAAACAGTTGCAGCAATCAAGCCAAAAGAAAACTATCACTATGCAGAGCCATAGTGAAATTGGAAGTGCTCATTCCAAGTTATGTTCACAGATAATAGCATGATGCCTTTATATCTGGTACCTAGTCCTGAATTTTAGCTTATCGTCCATTATAACACCAAATGTCTCACTTGACTAACAAATTCAAGCTAGTGAAGCCTTTTCCTCACTATATAATATGTTTGTGGCTGAACATCAGGAGTACCCTGTGAACAGACATGGCCATCATATTAGGTGTGTTGAGCTTCGAGCAGTTAATAGGCACCTGTGACTAGATGCATTCTGGGTTTTAAGCAAGGGAATTTACAGCAAGCATGCACTCCTTAGGAAAAGAGACTCGAAGCTGCATGTCACTAGGCCACGTGGCAGTAATAGAAAAGGCTGCTGTCTTGAATGAGTTCTCCTGAAGAAATCATATGTATGGAGCATGTATTCTTGATGGTGATTTTAGAGATAAGAAGGTAGACAAAGTATTAAAGCATAAACACTACAACACTATTGTTTTTCTCTCCAAAAAGTAAGATGTAAACCCTGTCATGTATAGTACTAGAGATCCCACAGAAACTCTGAAGATCCTCCAATAGGATATCATGTTCAGTCACATTAGACACTGAAGAAACAAATAAGGATCTTAAAAGAGGGCATAATTGTCAACTGCCCCTGATTTTTTCCACATATCTGTGGTGTGGTACTTATCAATTGTGGCTTTCTGGTACCAGAGTTGTGGACTGTAGTCAATAAATGACAAACATATGAGTTTCAGACTTTGTACCCTTCAGAAAATGTTTAATACAAAACCCATTTTACTATTAACATTCTAAGCATTTAAGACCATACCTTAAAATCTGTGCCTGATTCTGGGTCTTTGTCTCTTTTGTTTAACTATTAGGGGTGCAGTGGGTTGCACTGTCAGGTTCTCACAGCAGTGAGCTAAAGTGCACTTCTAGTTCATTATTTGTGTATTTGTTCATTTGATCACATGAAAACATTTCAGATGCACTCAGTCATACTAGGTGCTGTAATTGATGGCTACATGTTTGTGTCTGTATAAATAGTTCATTCCTGCATTCCACAGTAGTTACGGTGTGAAGGATGGAAATGATTACAGTAAACATAAGCATCATTATATGAACCATGTTCTTTGGTTATGATCCTTAGTTTTCTTGTTTTGGTGGCTGTTGACAGTGTGTTTATTAGGTTACCTTCATTTTGTCGAGAATGGTATGTGTGATCGTGCATTTGCACAGCTCAACAGAGTGAATTATGGAACAGTTCTAAGGACAAATGTCAAAAATGGTTTGATGGAAAACCATTTTTGACATTTGTCCATGTGTTTGAATGGCGTAGTGCATTCATATTATAGCCATTCAAACCTCTGTGAGTTGGCGTTGCAGGTTTTTGTTGTTGTCCTTTCGATGTAATGCACGTTGGACAATGGACACATGACCTAATGAAGATAAACCATTTATTATATGGCATTGAGTAAACTGATCAGTATGAAGTTTGCAAGTTTAATGTTAACATTTTAACTATGAATACATTTTAATGTTGTCTGTGTTTTGCAGAAAATGGGTGTGAAATGCACTGTGCTGGAGAGTACAACAGTCTGCCTGGTGTTTAGTGCAGATGAATAAGGCTATGAGCTGTTAGTGATCTGTTTCTGTAATATTGGTTTTGATTCCCTCAGCTCTTGTTTATTTGCTGCATAGCTCTGACCAGGTCACTTCACCAGACAGTGCTCTTGGGCAGTCCCTGAAGAGGGCATTCAGTGGTCTGTCCCAGGCTGTTAGCAAATGTGTTACATATTTGACTGAATCACAGTATGTCTCTTATAGTTTAATAGGCTCTGAAATGCATTTTTGATAAATGTGAGTTTCAATGGAAGAGAAGTTTATTATTTCTCATGCTAAATCTGTTGGCAACGTCATACTGTTTTGTTTAGCAAATAGTGGTAAGGATGTTTGAGTCAAATTTCAAATTTTAAATTAAAATACAAATCTATGTGTTCATTGTAAAAGTAGAAAGAAAGAAAGAAACACTGGCAAGTTTGAACAAGTGTTTTCTGGTAAACAGGAAGAGACATTCAAATAATCATTGTGGCTGTCGAGGGGACCCATTTGTCCATGATCTTGCTCTGCTCATTGTATGCTCAAGCAATTCATTACACATGTATGTACGTTACTTTTTTTCTGAACCCTGTGGAGCTCTTCTCACCAGGTCTATGCTTAAAACAGGTTTTCTACCCAGTGGGAGTTTCCCAGTCAACAAACAAAATAAATAAATAGATAATGCTTTGATAAAGTACTTCAGGATTTTCATAGACTTGAATGTTTCATATCATAGCTAGACTGTTAAGATCTCCTGATGAGCCCAAGCAAGAGCAAAATATGTCTGCAGCTTACAGAATCTGACTTACTGGCCTGAATGCATTGCTGAAAAGCTGTGTGCCATTGTTTCCATAAGCCAGCGTGATGAGATACTTTTATTTCTTTAAGAGAAATCTGCATATTTTCCATGATATCTCGATAAAGGAAGGTTACAAATAATTTTGTACAGATGTTTCTCTACTAATCATGCAATATATTCTTGGTTTCCTGCTAATTCTCAATAATAGAGATTCTATTTTTATCTCTAATGAGATTTACTTAATGGTTAGCTATCTCTAACTTTTTAACTCGCAAAATATATACAAAAGTTGAACTTAACATATACAGCATAGTTTATTAATTCTGTTTCTTTTTTCTCTCTTTCCTCCACTCCCTTCTGTTTAACTGATGGTTGCTATTCCCTTCTATCTTTTTATCTAGTCTGAAACTGCCACGCTTTTCTTTTTCCTGCCCCTCTCTGGTTTGAATGCTTACCTCTGAACTGTCCCTGATTTTGGCTCAAGATTTTACTTTGTCCCTGCTAATCCTTCATAAAACTGGTAACTCTGGGAAAAAAAAAAGAGGTGAATTACATTCAATAAATAATGACCATCATTAGAGTGACTTCTTTTACTTCAAAAAACATATTAAATCACATTCTCATTCGGTCAACTTCTCAAAATTACATTACTAATATTTTAAGGAGTGCCTTGATTATCCCTGATTATTTATGGATTTGTCCGTAATTCTAGAGTTAAGTGGTTGAGAGATATTTTTGAATGTGTGCATATATATATATATATATATATATATATATATACACATATATATATATATATATATATATATATATATATATATATATATATATATAGACACATGCATCAGTATTTAATCTCAACTTCTTAGTGTGTGTGTGTGTGTGTGTGTGTGTGTGTGTGTGTGTGTGTGTGTGTGTGTGTGTGTGTGTGTGTGTGTATATGTACATCTAAATATATATATATATATATATATATATATATATATATATATATATATATATATATAGAAAGATAGATATAGATATGCATGTCTATATACGTGTATACACACAGAGTACGTCTGTTTATATAAAAATGTGTGTATCTATATATTGTGTTGTATGTGCATATGTAAGTGCACAAGTTTTTAATGAATAACACTTCTTTGAAGTAATATGTACATCTGCATTGCACATGTTAGAATTTTCTAATTGCGTTTCGTTTCTAATAGAAAACAGTTGAAAGAGAAGAAACCACTGCATCCACATAAAGGTTATCCCACTTCTCCATTACTCTGAAGTAAACGTTTCCTTACATAGCTAGCAAGCCTTCTGCATTCTGTCTTTGAACTCTTCCTACTTATTTTTGCATTTCTGTTTACCTAAAAGATGCTATTCTCTAGGACTATGCTAATTCTAAACTGATTCTTGAACTATTCAGTATTGTCCCCTCGCTTCCATCTTTCAACAAACTAAACAAATTAGATAGTAGGATCATATAGCAATAACCCACGCCTGGGTGTGGGTAATGCTGGATTTACCCACGGTTGGCGTGGTTTGGTCCCGAGGGCGAAGCCCGAGGGACCAAACAAAGCCAACCGTGGGTAAATACAGCATTACCCACACCCAGAAGTGGGTTATTGCTATTATACCATGACATTATTTAAGAAAAGAAACTATTACTTTTCTTAAATAATGGCATAGTATAATGCCTGTTTACTGCCCTTCCGCAGATGTCTGGCATCCGCGGCAGTTCTGATGTACTGCATGCCTGCACAGTACATCAGAGCTGTGGGCAAAACAATGGAGAAAGCAAGATCTCCGTTGCTTTTTTTTTACTGTTTAACATAGCGAGACAGTTTTAAAATAAGCAACGGAGATGTCCGTTGCTTATTTTAAAACTGTCTCGCTATGTTAAACCCATTTAACATAGCGAACAATAAAAAGCAACGGAGATCTTGCTTTCTCCATTGCTTTTTTTTTTAAAACCTGTCTCGCTATGTTAAATGGGTTTAGCATAGCGAGACAGCTTTAAAATAAGCAACGGAGATCTCCGTTGCTTATTTTAAAGCTGTCTCGCTATGTTAAACCCATTTAACATAGCGAGACAGTGTTTTAAAAGTAGAGTTATACTAATGGAAAAAAGTCCGGACGACCGGACCTTTTTCCATTAGTATAACTCGATTTACAATGTGCACGCTGGCCAATCAGCGTGCACGTTTTGGGGGGGTCATGGTATAATAATACAGTTATCAGTTATGCTGAAAAATGTCATCTACACAAATAATCAAATGTCATGTTCTATAAAACAGGGCATTTGTACTTGGGGGAGGTCTCCTTTCTTTGAGCTTTAGCAACCTTGGAATTGATTATAACAGGTGTGTAAGAAATGTAGCCTCCCTGCATGGGAAAAAACAACAAAAAAGTTTTTCATATTTAAGTGCTGCATTTATTGTTTTAGTTTTAGTAAAATAGCAATCTGTTGAAACAGTTTTACAATACTGACCCAAATACCAAAGTTGCATTACATGTACCTTTCAATTGTCCTTGATTTTGTAGAACATCCAACCCTGATTTTGACTTATATTTTCATCCCTCATAAAAGTTTTGATTTTATAGTAAATTGCTAAGAATTACAGTCAGTCAGTACTGCCAGACATTAGGGTTTCATAGCTTTTATTCTTCAGAAAAGACATGTTGATGCAAAACATGTTTTTCTACTTCTTAAGTGAATTAGAGTAATATGAAAAAAAAAACATCCTTAATTTTAGGCCTTTAAGCCCCCCTCCCATTTATTTTTGTTTTTACCCAGAGTTCTTGAGCAAAAGAGTTGAGAATTATGTCTGTACACATTACCTCTGATGTAGGCTATTCATACATTTTTGCACTTCTGCACTATGTCCCTGCTGTCTGTGAGATTGTAGAGAACAGGGCTGTAGAACTCCAAACATGCTCTAGATGGTCTTACCCGCTGCCTGTATAATGGATAACAACATCCTGCTTTGTTGTGGCAGTGCCTCTCCCCATGTATCCCTGTATCCTTCCAGCATTTCCTGTTTCATTCTTGCATTTCTTCATCTAAGTTTATGTAACCATGTCATACTTCAAGCTCCTTTTCATTGTCTTTGCTTACCCCACTCTCAAGTATGTATGCTAACTTTTTTCCCGTTAAATAATTTTACATTTTTATTGTATTAAGCCTTGTGATTTGATTTTGAAGGGCTGTGTATAACCATCATATACCACACTCAGTGACATGGAGGGCTTTTTGGTGTCCCTGTCAGATGACAGTGACAGGACACTGAGAGCTGAATAAGACTTGAATGTGGGGGCCAAACTCATTGGAACATTTGGAAGTCCTGCTGATAACACAAATTTCACATAGCCTCTTGCTTCTGTACTCAGAAAGCTCATGCTTTCTGGTGTAATTCATAGCATCAAGGTCTGCCTAACCCCTGTGCTCTCCAGTTATTTTCTGCCTTTTGACAGCTAGCATCTTGAAATGAACATCTGTCATAGGAAAAGTTCCCATATTCTTTCCATTAGATATGAAATTCTTTCATTTTTTCATGTTTTTATTTTTGGCTATCATATTACCAACAAGGGTCTGCACCTTTACTGCCTATGTTGTCTGAGAGAGGAATACAGCATGAATAAGTGTCACAGGTTAAGCTGGAGGCCTACCTAACTTCTTTGTAAGATGGCAAACATGTAAATCATTTGTCCTTGGAAAAAGCTACAGTGAAGAGTTCAAGAAGCCAGTCCTCACCAAGATCCTCATCCAAATGAGTCTGTCCCTCAGACAGCATACCCATGTCTCGTGTTAGACACACTCAGTTTATAAGGAGCCAAATATATGTTTATTGTCAGCCAATGCTACTGAAGAGAGAACAGCCCCTTTAGGATAGAGTCCAGGAGTTCCAGCACTGACTTAATTACACCAGAGCATCTGGAGAAGTGCCAAGACTTTCTTGTTAGCATAGAGTGATCCCCTGAGTACTCCAGTAATGGCTTCTGCTCAAGGATTATGCTTCTATAATATCCCACCCCCACCTCAAATGCCATACATAAGGTTCACTAGTTAGAGCTAAAGAAAGTCCCTGTGCTCCATACGTGCCAGATAGGTCTACTAGTAGTGATCATATCTGCACTCTTCGGTATATGGCACAGGAATACATCCTTAAGAATCATGGTTTGGTTCTAGTGTAGGCTTATAAGCAGGCCTTTCAGGACCCACTGACACCTTTACTACATTTTTCTACTTATGCTGGGACCATTCAACTAGCATTCATCATAAACCTGTTTCAAAATACTTGCCTCTTATGTTGGGTGAGTGCATACCACCCTTTTCTGGAACAAATTTAATGATTTGATGGAACAAATTTCAAGTCCAGATCCTATACAGTCCAGTTATGGACTTGCTTTTATCTGAACCCTGTGGTAAAGAGAAATTTACTATACTAAAGATCAATTGATATTTTAAACATTTGTGGGTTGTTTTCATGTTTAATACTAATTGGTAAGGTATGCCATATTCTGCCCACTCAAGTGGAAAAATACGTCTTCAACATAGTGTTAACAGGTGGTAATTGAACCACTAAGTTGTTGTTCCTGGTGTTTAATTTATGAACTATAAAGTCATTCCTCAACATAGAAAAATGCATGTCATCTTTGGAACACTTGTGTACCAATATCAAATCAGCTGCTAGTAGTCTGAAAGCTACTGAATACACAGACAAACCAGTAATAGGAAATTGTCCATGTCTTCTTCTGAGTCCCCTTTGGAAGATTCTGAACATACTGTGGTCACTGCTCCTGACATAGATGAGGAAAGTGATATTCCAGTAACCATTTGAAATGTTGGGACCCACTAGACCAAGTCCTGAAATATGAAGACTGAATGGCCGAAAGAACAGACTTATACTTACTGAGATGCCATTTCACAGAATATTCCCTTTTCTCCAAGGTACAGTGATTTTGGAGTTGGTATATATAATTTCATGGGTGCTGCAAAAAGAAGTTTAAAGGAGAAGAGTCATTTTTGAACTTCTCTCTTCTCCTGTGTTTTCAGTCTTTTTTTTTTTTTGGGCTTTTTGGCACTCAGCATTTCGAGTGCCAACATTTCACTAGGGAGCCAACATCTGTTATCCCTATAACATTGCCTCTTAATAAGCTGTCCTTTGGGAAGACCTTCTGGCTCATTAGATCGTTTCTGGTCTGCTGCTCATCTGCCTTTTCTCCAAAAAATTTGAGCCAGATTTGGGGGAAAAGGGTGAGGGCCATTATGTCTTTACTTAGCGTGTCCCGAAGGATGTTATCTTTGTGTCTGGAAACATCCAGATTATGTTTCTCCTTCTTCAAAAAAACTTGATGCCCTCTAAACCCTCACCAGAGTGGAGTGACATCCGAACTAAGCATTCCAGGGAGGATTCCTCTATGATCACTGTCATCCGGAATGTGTTTCAGGAACCTTACACCCTTTCTAACTTGTCACCAGGAAAGGAGTCCTCCAAGGCTTTGAACAGGGTAAAAAAAAGGATATTTTTCACTGTCATTTTGGGCCTCATGTCCCTTAGTTAATTGCCTCATCTATTCCAGTTCCAGTCCTCTCAGGTCCCTTAGTTAATTGTCTCACCTCTTCCAGTTCCAGTCCTCTCTAGTGGACCATGCTCTAGAGAAATTGACACACCTGTTATTCTGGGGTCAATAAAACCCCATTAGGGTGGCAAAATTAATGGATTTTTACATAGCCCATTCTACTTTTGACTCAGCATCTGGTCTGGGTCAGACTCAAGATGAAGTGGCTGAAGCAATATTCTTTCAGGGATCCACTGAGGCAGGCCATTTTGGTTGCCTTTCAGGTAGGCTTTCCAAGAACTTAATATAGACCTGCAGAAGAGAAAACAAGAATTTATCACTGTGGTGGATCTCTATGACATCTCCTTATCTTTTCTAGGCCATGCTGCTTCTCAAGAAGAAGAAGACGCCCATTCATAGGATGAGGCAGACTACCATTTGTCAGATAGTACTCCCTCTAGTGACTCCCCTACCATTTCTTAAACAGACTTAGAAGAAAGAAACACACGCAAATAATCCAAAACAGGAATCCAGGCACCTCAAAGTTAGGCAGTTGAGTTAAATTGTTGACTTCAGTAAACGGATTCTTGTCACTTGTTTCCAAATATTTTGTTATCAGTTTATTAACAGCAAACACTTCATCACCGAATAAGGTTCCATCATACGAAGATGAACCATCGGACCTTTTACCAGCCGCCTGGAGGGCTCCGAAGCTCCCTTGAACCTGCAGTAGGATGGTCTGCATCTTGTGATGATGTCCTTGAGATTACTTGTCAGCAACGAAACCTTACCATTTCTTAAAGGATGAAGACTTCACAGTGGACACTACAACAGTACTAGCTGTCCAGCAAGAAAGCATGTGGGAGACTAGTTATCTGAATATGCCCCAGCTTGGACAACCATGAGAAATGACCAGTAGTTTCTGGGAATGGTCAGTAGCACCCCCATCTTCTAACAGTTAAGTTCTCCCCATCACAATTTTCCAAGAAACTCATTGAATAGGCCCAGACTTTACTACTCAAGAGTACCATAGCATTTGACCTTCTCATTTCAAATGAAATGGTTTCTTTCATTCCTGGGTGTCAGAGATTTATTTTTTGTGAGCAGGTCCAGATTACCACATTCTGAAAGGTTACTCTTCGGTTAGTTATACTTGCACTGGGAACCTGTATGGTGAAAGTGGACATGATAGACACCTTTTGAAACATAAGAGCTTGGCATCCTCAGCACAGGTTCCTTCATTTCAGTCTGCGTGGCCAGTAGTTTTCATTACAAAGTGATGATGTGTAGTCTGCCCAGTGAAATGTGTGTTTCCCAATGTCCTGGCCATGGTGACAGAGGCCTTGCAGGAGATATGCCTCCTACTGCTTCCAGATTTGAATGGCTGGACTGTCTGGTAACATGCTTTATCTAGGGTCTCTGTCCACCAGTGATTACAGTCCCTGAGAGAGAAACCTTAAAATAGGAGAAGCCTCTCTTGTCCTGGTAGAGAGTTGTTTCTTGGTCTGGACAAAATTATTCTTGCTCACAGAGAGGACACAGAAGCTAATGACCTTGGCATCCTGGATGAAATTGAAAAGTTGAATGGAAGTCTGACACCTTACATGCATCCTGGACTTCATGCTGGCCACCATTTTTTTTGTTTCATTTTCACACATTCAGATGTTGATGATGATATAGAGGTCGGTTAAGTATCAATGGCTGCAGAGTCGACACCATCATGGAACTCCTTCTAATTTCAAACCCTTACCATTGAGATATTGAGTGGTGGGCATCTACACCTGTCTCATAGTGGGATTACCCTTTCTTCAGATGAGCTCACTGCAGACATCATGAATGTTGCTGAGGCATTCACATGGCTTAAGCAGCCTTCTGCTTCAGGGCATTTAAACCACAAGAAAAGGGGATATAAAATAGCCTGCTTAAGCTGAGGGTAGTGTTCCCAGCCTTTAAAGCTCTAGAAGAAGAGTCGAGGTCAAACCTTCTCCTGCTCTAATCAGATGGTAAGCCCATGATGCAATACAGAAACAATCAGGGAGGTCGTGCACTCATAGCCCTGTGCAGAAAGATGATGGGGCATTGGCAGTGTGCCAGAGATTAGGACATTTCTCTCACAAGCATCATTCACATCCTGGAGAAGTGAATGTGATGGCAGACTCCCACAGTTATAGCTCCATTCCTCTTCTGGAACCCCAGGGCAGGTGTGACCTATATAGCAATTGAAAGCCACAGTCCTATTCTAAAACTAGAGGTGAGCAAGACCTGTCAGCTCTACAGAAAATTCCAGTTAAATAAAACAAACTGACTGGAAACAAAAAAGAAAGGGGCTTAAATGCTTAAAGCATGTATCCTGATGTCTCATCTTTATGCCTTTAAGGGAATAAGGGTGATCCATCTGGTTGGGATCTTGCAAGAACAGCAAACTCCAGAGGTCAGCCTGCTCACCAGTTATAAGAACACTGGCCTATTCCAGCTCTGATTTACTTATCATGGTGACGGACAGTTGATGACGACCATGCTCTCCCTTCAGTAATAAGTATGAAAGTTGCACTGCTTATATCATTTCCCTCTGATTCTGTATCTGCTTGAAAATTTCAGAGAAGAAATAAACTAAACGTACTGTAATCCGAATGCTTTCATTGAAATGAAATGTCTGAGAAAATGTGACATGAGTCTAGACATGAGAAGCTGAAACTGCATATAAGATCAGCCTGCCAAACATTTGTTTGTGCATGTAAGTTGCAAATTGGAAACATAAATTCAAAAAACTGTCATGTAGAATATGTGACAGTATTAGCATCTTCCACTGATGACTGACTTATCACTCATATTATGAAATGTCAGTGGCATTATAGGTATAGATAAGAAGCAAAGGGGTTATTGAATTATATAAAGATCTATAGGTACAAAGCAGTATCACAGGAGGCACACTTAGATAACAATGAGCATGTCAATTTGGCAAAGAAAGAATTTCAGAACGGTTATTTATCAAAATATCTGAGATAAAAGAAAAGGGAGTAATAGTACTGACTGCAAGACAGACTCCAATAAAGAGGAATAGAAAGACAATGGTACGTGTGTCAATACTGGGTTATTAGCAGGGTAACGAGTATTACATTGGGTTATATTTATATTCCATCCAAAAATACTGTTAAGGAACTTAAGAGAATTTTGGGTAATTAGTTTCCAGCAGGGAATATTATTCATGTGTACGGAATGGAACTTGATATGCAATAGTGAAGATGTATCAGGGGACCTAGAAGTGAAAATATAACAAAAGAGAGTATATTTCTGAAGAAATACATGGCAATATTTGGGGTGGAAAATGTATAGCAACTCTGTTAGACTGGAGAGAAATTATATTTCACAGTATTGGTATTTAATTGGCAGCTTTGAAACACATCCAATAACTATTTCAGATATATACCAATAAAGGCTAAGATAAAGATGCAAAGTAATCAAGGAAAAATAAAATAATGGCACATTTCTACTTACCTGACAAAAAGAGGAAGCTAAGAAATGGCGGTGGGTAGGTGGGTGGGTAGAAATGATTCAAGAGCTGCTAGGAAAGACAAATTTCTTCAGAAGAGACACCTGAGTAGTAGGATAAAATGAAAGTAGAATTTAAAAATATGGTAGAAATGAAAAAGAAAGAGATATGGGAAGTAAAAATTATTCAAAGGGATTATAAAATGTTAAGTATCGTAGACAAAGTGGAATCTTACAGAACAAAAATAGGAGCAGTAGTTGAGTGCTAAATGGAAAATAAAGGAGTATATGGATAATATGCATGACTTTAGACAGGCTGTTGTTAAACAAGAATTTGATAACAACCGCAGAGCACAAAAACTATTAGCACAATGACTTAGGCAACAGAAAACAGAAAGGAGTATTGTCAATCATTGGGAACGTATGACTAGAAAAATAGCCAGAGACCCTATCAAGGTATTAGATTGATTTATTTATTTATTTATTTATTTATTTATTTGCAGTTTGTTAACCAGGAAAGTTTATTCGGCTGAGATGAGCCATGTACAGACATACAGTGCGAAAATCAATATATGTTAATACAGTATTGAAAATTGCAAAAAATCAAACAGAAGTTCATACAAAAATTAACAATCAAAAAAAATCAGCAGAAGTTAATACAAGGTATTAAACATTATAAAAGCAGTAGACATGTAATAATGTAATAAAAACAATGAAATAAAATGGATTTGAGTAAATATAGAGATTAGTAGCTTTTGCACCCCTTTTGGTATGATAGGTATTCTGATTGTATGTGGATGGTGTGTCTACAATATCTGAGGTAGAAAGATGATAATTCTATGTAAGAGGTGAAAGGAGGTGGAGAAATAGAAAGGCTAGTGTTGCATGGAGTTTATGTAAAAAGGATGAAGGGAGAATTAATGGAGAAAGGATGAAGATAGAGGGAGTAAGTCGGTAGAAGTTAAGAGGGGTGAGAGCAGGAGGAACATCTATTTAAAAAAGTCTGTGAAAATCTGTATAAGAGGGGAATGAGGAAACAAAGAAAAGGCACAAATAGTAATATTGATGGAAGACTTAAATATGCCAAGGTTAAAGGAAGATAAGGCTCAAGAATTAATAGCTAGAGTAGATGGAGATGAGATAAAAACGATGATGTATGATCCATCAACAAGGAGGTCTCCATAGCTAGACTGTATTCACATGGAAGTTTGGAAGCTGGGCAAGAATAAAATTATAAAGATGTGGAAGGTTGTCTGTGTCAGAAGATCAAAAGTTCAAAAGACTGAAAATCAATATATCTAAAACTCAAAATATCGAAAATATTTTTAATGCGGGAGCAAGCCCCCCTTGCACCTCTCATGTGGGGGGCTGTGCCCCCCCGCACCCCCTGCTAATTATGTATACCACCTCCAAGACTGCACAGCACTATAGAAAGGGCAAATTCCATTTTCAATATTTTGAGTTTTAGATATTTTGATTTCAGTCTTATGAGCTTTTGCTCTTCTGAAGGGGATCTGGAAGGTTATGTTAAGCAATATTTTAGAAGGAAGAACAATACCAGCATCTTGGAAGAAAGCTGTGGTGCCTGTACTACCCCAAAAGGGCAAAGATCCTTTAAATCCAATTTCATATGCATTTTTGAACCATGATTACACAGTCTTTATGTGTATACTAGACATCAGAATGGTTAAGGTGTTATATAAATCATAGGTTCATAGGTTCATAGGTTTATACTAGGCTATCTGCCCTAAGGCATTTATAAGCCTAGCCCAAATATTTGTGGCTTACGCCACCCCTTATATGAAAAAATACTGTGCCCATTAGTTTGTTGTGCCTCTGTCCAGCAGTGACACAGAGATGATTCCTGGGATAAACCTACGATCTCCCATCCACAGGTCAAGATTTCTCTTGAACAGAGCCAGCGAGGTGCTCTGCCTCACATGGACCGGGATTTTATTCCACAGCATAGGGAGTCTCTGAGTGATAAATCTATCCCTCCAGCACGTCCTATTTATATCCGTGCTAAGGTTTAAGTTGCTTGCTCTAGTTGTTTTGGTGGATTTGGATTTCTTGAGGTGGAGCATGTCCATTAATTCCGGGTTGGACATGGCCTTGTATGTCAGGCACATGTCACCTCTGAGCAGACGGTATGCAACTGAATAGAGCTGGAGTTTCTTCAATCTGGCAGCATATGACAGATTTTGGAGTCCCTTTATCCTTTTGGTGAGGAACTTTTGGGGTCTCTCCAATTGCTGCAGATGTCGGGTGAGATACATCCCGAATGGGGCATTGTACTCGATCATTGGTCTGATAAGTGAAGAGTACAGGGGAACAATGACCTCACTAGATCTGGATGTGAATCCCTTCATGATCAGGTGGGCAATGTAGAAGGTCTTTCTAACCACTTTAGCAACGTGAGTGTCAAAAGAAAGGCCACTGTCAACCTGGGTCCCCAGGTCCCTGATAACCTTTTCTGTGCTTAGTGGATTGCCACCTATATGGTAGCTTGGGGTTACCTTGTTTTTCCCAAAGGGTATGACTATACATTTTTGGCGTTTAACTTCAGGCCATGGCTCTGGCACCAGCTATCTGTTTCTGTGAGTCCCTTCTGAAGGATATCCATGTCCGATGCACTTTCCACTATGGCGCCCAGTTTGCAGTCATCAGCAAACTTTGTCAGCCAAAGTCCTCCCATGTTAGCCTGTACTTCTGAGAAGTAGATGCCGAACAATAGGGGGCCAAGGACCGAGCCCTGTGGGACACCACTTGTGACCGGCTTGGAGTCTGACATAGCGCCAGCAACTCTAACCCTGTGGGTTCTGTCCTTAAGCCAGTTTGCAACCCATCTTGTGACATATGGGTTTACATTTAAGCTGGTAAGTTTTTCTACAATACCCGAGTGGGGTATTGTGTCGAAAGCCTTTGCAAGGTCAAGGTAGGCTGTATGGACTGCCTTTCCCTCATCAATGGCCTTGGTGACTGTTTCGAAGAAGTCGGCCAAGTTCAAAAGGCATGATCTGCCCTTGACGAAGCCAAACTGGGTCGGGTCCAATGTCTGCAAGTCCCCTATATATTTGTTTATGAGCTCCATTATGATCCTCTCCATAGCTTTGCAGACTAGACTTGTTAAGCTTATGGGGCGGTAATTACCAGGGTCCATAGAGGCACCGCCTTTGTGGAGTGGGACCACAGTTGCTGTACGCCACTCCTTGGGCACGTATCCTGTGGTAAGGCTGAGATTAAACAGCTGCCTTATGTGCAGGTTTAATTCCTCATTTAGCTCGTGTAGCACACAGCCGGGGACACCATCCGGTCCCATTGATGCTGTGTTTCTAGCTTTAGAGAGAGCAGCTTTCACCTGTGCATTTGAGATGTCTGGGAGGCTACACTCCGCCGGGATAGTTATCTCTCCTTTAGGGGGGGAGAGGGGGGTGAAGTTTGCACTGAACCTGTCTGCCAGTATGTTGGCAATGTCTGTGGGTCCAGTGATTTTTGTATCATTTTGGACTAATTCTGAGCATATCTGGGAGGTTCCACCCAGGTTCCTAACATAGCTGAAAAAGGCCTTATGATTGTCCTTTGAATCCATGGCAATTTTTCTCTCAAAATTGGCCTTAGTTGATTTTATGAGTGCTCGTATTTTTTTACTAATAATGATCAGGGGTGACTTCCCTTTTATGGATTTTGTTCTATCATGTAATAGCTTTCTCCTCTTATTGTAAAGTTTGTTAATGGCTGGGGTCCACCAGACTGGACGTTTGCCCTTTGTGGAAAGAGTCTTGGTTTTATTTGGGATTGCCTGATCCATGCAGTCCTGGAGGTGTTCATAGAAGGCATTTGTAAGGGCTTCCGCAGCTTAGGTTGTGGTTTCCACTGGCTCAGGGGCCTTGAAGGATACCACACCAGTCTTGAGTAGTGTGAAGTTTGCTTTAGAGAAGTTCTTCACTGTGGTCTTTTTGTTTGGGGTGGGGCGGGATGTGGATTTCCAGTGAGATTAGTTTATGATCAGATCTCACCAATGAGGGATATACTTCGGTGTGGAGCATTTTGTCCCCATGTTTGTGATAATGAGATCTAGTATATTTTCTCCTCTCGTGGAAACAGTGACTAGCTGTTCCATGGCATTTGAATTTATGAACTCCAGGAACCGTTGGGCTAGAAAGTTAGGGCTTGAGTAATGTTCCCAGTCTATATTCGGGTAGTTGAAGTCACCCAATATGATGGTGTTTGGAGATACATTTATAACCTCCAGTGTCTTCAGGAAGGCTGTGTGGGGTTCCTGAGTTTGAGAGGGTGGCCTGTAGCATGCTACAATTTGTAGAGCAGTTTTGCCTATGGTTAGTTGCACCTGGATGGTTTCGAGCTTGAGCGTTGCCACCAACCTGGTGGTGTGGGTATCCTTTATGAATATGGATACACCCCCTCCTTTTGTGGTGTGGTCCGGGTTTTGGGGCCGGAACGCATGATATGAGGTAAAACCTAATAGTGCCGGGGTGCTCTCAGGAGCCTTGAACCAGGTTTCAGTGACAGCACAGACATCGATGTTCTCCATACTGAGAAGGGCCTCAAGTGCGTGCATTTTGAGATTCAGACTTCTGGCATTGAGCAGCATTACCCTCAGTTTCTTCCCATTTTTGTTTTCTTGGGTGGTAGGTTTAGAATTTGAGCCTTGCCTAAAAAAGGCACTATGGGGGTGGCAAGAGCCTTAGCCAATATCCGGAATCCCAGGGGTGACAGGTGCAAGCCATCCCTTGCGAAGCAGCGTGGCTTGTCAAGCATGTCATCCCAGGCAGACAGACACTGGATCCCCTTTGAATGACACCAGACATTAAGCCAATTGTTAAAGCTGATCATCTTGTCTCTATATTGTGGCATCATTCTTGGTGAAGGAAGGATACTGCTCAGGGTCAGGGTCATACCTGCCTGGGCTACATAATCAGAGAGCTCCTCTATGTCTCTTTTCATGTAGTCCAGGAGGTACGTCTCAGGTCGCTCACACCAGCATGGACAATGACTGTGTCATATTTGTACTTGCCGTGGAGTGACCCGAGTGCTTGTGTTATGTGGCGGATTCTAGCCCGATAGGCAGCTTACTGTGACCCTCTCCTTGTTCAGCCTGGTGAGTGGGACGTCAGTGTGTCTGACTATGGAGTCACCTATGACAAGTATGTTTGGTGTTGTATTTGGCCTTAAGGGCTGTGACTGCTTTGCACACTGCTTTTGTGGTTTATGTGTTGCTTGTGGGGTGTCTTGAGGTAGCAGTTGTTTGGGTGTCTGCTTTGGAGGCCTCTGCTGTTTAGGTAAATTTTACTCAGAGCCTCCGAGTATGTCTTTGTGTGTTTATGTGTTTGATTCAGTGGTGTGGTAGCATTATGTGAGGCTGGTTTTGTGGTGTGTGTAGTTGCCTTCTCCTCCTGTCTGGTCTTGTCAGTCCTGAGTTGAGAGAGTTCAGCCTCCAGTTTGGCTAAATAGCTGCATCTCTCGCAAGTATTTGTGTTATGTGGGAGGAGGAGAGGGTTGTCTGTGTACATGAGGCAGTTATAACATTGCCTCAAGATTCCCAGATTCACCAGCTGGACCGGAGAGGAGATTGACAACTGACCTTTGGACATGCTAGAATAATATTGGGAATTCCTTAATAATTGAAAACAAGGGCCAGTAGGGAGTGAGGGTATAGTGCTTTTAATTTTTAGTGCTGACTTATATAATTGCTTTAGTGAGCAAGTGCCAGGTAACTTGAGTGCAATGTGTTACAAGTAACTAAATGCAAAAACGACAAACAGTAACTTTCAAGTGAAACAAGGAACTAGTACAGTAAGCAATGCAGATATCACTAGTGATCCACAGAAGCGCTGAGAAGCCGCATATTAGGTGGAATTAGCTTCCAGGGAAATAACAAGCAAGCAAACAACAAGCATATAAACAAAGCTAGATTCAGCAGGCCTGGATCTAGTCTATGCTAGAGCAAACAAGGTGTACCAATTTCAGTAAGATATAGTTCAAATATTCAGGCACTATAAACCTTTAACCAGAAATTCCCAGCTCAGAAGGGCAGAGTCCAGCCTCTTCTCCCACAAGAGTGCAGACCACGAACCTTCTTAATGTAAAATAACTGGCCTGAAGCCCAAGTGCCTAAACCAGAACTAATACCCTTGGACACTGGGCTCTCAATCAGCAGTTCCCAACTTAGAAGGATGAAAGCTACCTGTCCTGCCACCACAGTGCTTGCCACAAACCTTCCTAATGTAAAACAACTGGTCTGAAGCCCAAGTGCTTAATCCAAAAGACTTAGAATGATAGCTACACTTTAATCAAGTTACAATCAAGCAGTAATAAATACAATTGAATACTTTAGAGAATGTCTGGATTAGTGCTCAAGTTACACAAACAAAGCTAGATCCAGCAGGCCCGAATCCAGTCTATGCCACAGCAAACAAGGCGCACCAACTTCGGTAAGAAGCAGTTCAGATATGCATGCACTATAAGCCTTTAACCAGAAATTCCCAGCTCAGAAGGGCAGAGTCCAGCCTCTCCTCCCACAAGAGTGCAGACCACGAACCCTCTTAATGTAAAATAACTGGCCTGAAAGCCCAAGTGCTTAAACCAGAATTAATACACTTTTAGAATAAGACACTGAGCCCTCAATCAGCAGTTCCCAACCTAGAAGGATGTAAGCTACCTGTTCTGCCACAACAGTGCAGATCACAAACCCTCTCAGTGCAAAACAACTGGTCATTGTGGTTTTAAATGGGAATTTATTGGAGACAATTAGCAAAGGAATCAAGGTGTTGGAAGCAAATAACTAGTGAGGAAAAGTGATACAGTGGGGTGAGGCCAAGCAGAAGTTTGTACTGCAAGTTGAAGACTGCCTTCCCTACCAGGGATTGATGACAGGGTATAGGCAAAGAGAAGGGATAGGGAAATGTTAAATGAAAGACCAGCTCTGGTTGAGTTTATATTTGAGTCTAAAAAAAGAAGCCGCAGTTAAAAAAGAGAGATAACTAATAGAGGATATAAATAATACATGATAGCTATAAGAATTATTCAGAACAAATTAGAAAAGACTGACATATGAGAACAGAAAGGTAACATACAAATGAACAAAGGGAGGACATCTGTATGGCTCCCAAGTATGCAACAAAATTTAGAAGATTTAGAATTTTTGTATGAAGGTGATTGCATAAGATTTTTATATCCCAAGTAGACTGCAAATTATTTTTTCACTGGTAGATAGCAGTTGTTGGAGGTGTAACAGGAAAGAGAGGGAATACTTGAGAATATGTTTTTGAGTAATGTAACAAGTCGGTTGATTTTAAAAATTCCCTACAGGGTACTTTGTCAAAGATGTAGGGGGAGTAAATTATTTTTAAATAAGGAAATGATTCTTTTAATTTAGGATATATAAACTGAATTGCCCAGACATAGTAAGGCACTACTAAGTTTAATGCTGTTGTCTGCCAAAAACAACTACTAGAAAATGAAACTTAAAAGGTAAACCAACTGCAACATAATTACTGAATGTTGTTAAGGAGATAAAATAATTGGAGGTGGGATCTTTATAAAACAGAAAAAGCAAACTACGTAGAAATAAGCTGAATCTATGGGAACACACTTGCAGAATAATGTTTAGGAAGAGAAATAAAATGTCAAGAAAGGCAGGACTTCAGCAATCTAAGTAATGTTAAATTGAATAATAATTATTAAAAAATAAATCATATATGTATAAAGCACGAAAAGAAAATATCTTAGTAATGTTTTTTCTTTTGGTTTAGAACTGTATGTATAGCCATGATATTGTGTAATAAGTTAATAAAGGTATTCAAAAAAATGTATCCTCATCATTTTGTCAGTGTGTAAAAGCTCAGGCGTCAAAATGGATTTCATTAAGTGGAATTATTTAAGACATTGTTTCTAGGCAAGCTAGGCCAAAAAAAATGGTTATTCTGTGACTTTCAGTCATTATGCTACAACTGCTTATTTCAAGATGAACTAAAAGAGTATAGTCGAGCTTTTGTTTGTAAAAGATGCTCTATGGACAAAAGACACTGTCACAAAAGTACAATTAGATAGAGTGCCATTGTGATTATGACCTTGATTATAACAAATGCTGAATATAATACTGTTACATGTAGGGGAAAATTACTGAAGTGAGATCATGTGAAACCTGCTCAGAAAAGTTAGAACTTCCTAGAGGTATAACAATATGAACTGTCATTTAAATGATGAAAGAATGAATTATTGCATGATACAATTGTCAGTTATAAGATGTGACTTGTAATTGGAGGTGTTTCTAAAATGTACCACCTAAGCTATACTTTGTTTCATGTGTATAAACTAGCTTTTGTAATCTGCCATTTTAGATTCACACTTGTGTAATCTCAGTAAGATGTTAAATCCTATTCTGAATAAATGTTATTGTACAACATAATTTATATTTCCCGAAGTGATTTGTTACAGCTAAAGCTGTCATAAACCTTTTTTTACACACCCACTGAGGCCAAGAAAGATGTGGTATTATACTTTCAGGCCTATGGCAATCCAGCATCCCATCACAATTTACACAGAAGAAATCACCTTAAGATGAGGCTACTGTCAGCTCTACCTTTAAACCTTGCTCCTCTCTTAGATCCTTCTGGGTTTCCAACAAAGATGATAGAGGTAGCTGAAGCTGCCAGAAAGCCTTCTACTTGTCAGATTTACTCTGCTAAATGGAAAAGGATCTCCATTGGGTAGATCTGTATGTCATGCCACCTCATTTGGTTAGATTCCAAGTGATTCTAATGGACTTCAATCACTAGTTTAACTTCTGTCTTAGTTTTTCCTGAGCAAAGGTGAGTATCATTGTCATTAGTGCTTCTCGACATTGTAGTGAGCAGAACCATATTTCAGCATGAATCCGCCAAACAGTTTTCTTACGAGGATCTACAGCTTAACCCATCTTTGAATAACTGCTTCTTCTTAGGACTTGAACTTCATGATTTACAGACTGGCCCATCCTCCCTTCAGTCTGGTTAGTCAGTGGGCTTGAACTCAGCCTCTCAGAAGGCACTGTTCTGGGCGATAATTTTTATCTTTCCATCAGGCCTTTCCTTAGCTCCTACTTCCCAGGGAGTTTACTGCTTGGGATTCTGCCCAGAACTTACCCACTAGGTCAGCTGAACAGATATGTGGCTTCTCACTGTATCCACTGATCTTAGAGTATCAGGAGGAAATAATTACCCTCCATCCTTCTTCCTGACACTGTGGATGAACTCTATCTTTAAATCAAGCAAATGTATGATTGAATTTTCTTATTTATATGTCCCTCAGATGTTGCTGTGCTGTATCATGAGGGTTGGGTTTGAGAACACAGAGGCTAGACATCACTATTATCTGTTACCAGGAGACATGCAGTGCTCTGATCATGACAGTAAGAGCAAGCACTTTACACCAAAATCAAGGTTTCAAAACAAAGAAAACTCATCATTTACTCACTGCAGCAGGCCTCCTTGCAAATAAACTGATACACTTAACGTTTGCATATCCATCATAATCCCATAATGCTTCATGAAGCATGCTGGCTGTAGCATTGACAACCTCAGATACTCACACATAGGGCTCACCTGTCCCTGATTCTGAAGAATGTCCTTGAATTCCCTAATATTTTTTCCTGTCTCTCATAATTTTTTTTCATTTTGTAGTAAATCACTGTGTGATGAAGGTTACAATCAGTCATGCCAGACATTAGTTTCAACTTATTGTACAGAAAATGTATGCTGATAGATGAAATGTTGTCTTTTTAACTTTTTAAGTGAATTTGAATAATATTTAAACATTCTTGGTTTTAGGCCTGTGGACCCCAGTTTTTCTGTCTTTGTCACTGACCCTTGATCAAAGAAGTTGATTATACAACCTTTAGTAGGACATCAGAATCAAGAAACTACTCCTGTCTATGGGGAAGATACTGCTAACGGGACAGTTCTCTGTACTTCACAGACAGGACAGTCTTTGATCTTTGCTCAGCCTTAGACTACCCTTATGGACACTGCAACCACTAGTGCTAATGCTGTACCATCATCCTGGAACAAAGCCATCATTATTTCCTCTTATCTCCCTGCCCCCAGTGCCCCAATGCCTCATGATCGCAGGTAGTTTCTAGTATCTAGTAAAGAGACCAAACACTTTACACCCCAGTCTCTGCATACCATAGCTGTACATTTTTGGCTCACAGGACTCTTGAAAATGTAGGTAAGCTGTTCATTGTTTGGGTATGAAGTTGTTAACGATTAGTCTATTACTGTATTAAGAAGCAGAGTAGAGCATGCAGGCATGTGTGTGTGTGTGTGTGTGTGTGTGTGTGTGTGTGTGTGTGTGTGTGTGTGTGTGTGTGTGTGTGTGTATCTGTGTGTCTGTGTGTATGTGTGTTATGCATTTGGGTACACAGATGTGTCTGTCTGTCTGCGTCTTTTGCATATAGGTCCAGAGGTGTGTGTATGTGTGTGTCTGTCAGTCTGTCTGTGTGTTTTGCATATGGGTGCACAGATGTATTTATATGTGTGTGTGTGTGTGTGTGTGTGTGTGTGTGTGTGTGTGTGTGTGTGTGTGTGTGTGTGTGTGTGTGTGTACCTCTGCCTGTTTGTCAGTACATGTGCCTGCAATACATAAGCTCTCACAACAGAGAGTGCATTCATTGCATCATCACTGTTGAACGGTGACTGACCTGCTCAAGTGTTTGATATGAATTTCTGGAAGGGGTGGGGACTGACAAAAGCTGAGTGTATTTGATTTAACCAGTTTGTAAATACTAGAATGTTTACTGTACTGTTTATAAAGGGGAAGGCTAGTCTGTGAAATGATGATTTTTACTTCTTGAAGCATTTACTTGTTAAAAGAGTGCTGTCTACTATGATTAGTACTCTTTTGTACCCTCAGAAGCGTCCTCTGTTAGATGTGGTTGTTTTGATCTTTAATGGCAAAGGACTAAGCAGAAAATGAGCAACTTCAGAAGAGAATCTGGATTCAGGGTTTCTCAGTAATATTGAGTGCCACAGTTGTGTCAATATTTACCCTGTTTTACTAATGACTCTTAATCTGACCTTCTTCACTCCGTGTCCTTGTGGTATACCAAGTTTCTCTCCACCCGCACTCACCCCTCCTTACACTTCCTTCTGACTCTCCAACTTTAATTATCTAGCCTGTGTTTAAGGGAACTTGTATCTTCTCACATTTCTTACACATTCCATTCAGCTTCTCAGTTCTGTTTGCTGCCTGTCACACTGATCTCTTATTTAATGGGATTTCACTGTAAGTAGTCTTGGCTGCTTGTCAGCATTGGTTCACATGAAGGAGTGTGTGTGTGTGTGTGTGTGTGTGTGTGTGTGTGTGTGTGTGTGTGTGTGTGTGTGTGTGTGTGTGTGTGTGTGTGTGCGTGCGTGTGCGTGTGCGTGTGTGTGTGTGTGTAAGTGTGTTTCTGCATTTGTATGTTTCTTAGTTATGGAACATAGTTAAGACTGAAGCTTATTTCACTAGCGGTGTTCAGGTGTACTGTATCAATGGACTGAAGCACAGTGTAAAATACTCAAATTGCAGTCTTACTGACTCTCTAGCTAGGTCTTCCTAACTTCATATTTGAAGACAATGAGGGTAGTATTCTTGGAAGACAGTTGCTTGGAAAGAATCCTGAGAAACTTGTCCTTCAAACATGAAGTGGTGTTTTATTTTTCCTTCCACTATCACCATGTATGTGTAACACTAACATCTCCAGATGTGTGTTATTTCTTCACTACCAGCTTTCTATGGAGTCTGGAGTCTGTGCAGTATGCACATACATTATTTAGACCGAGGAAAGGCATTTCCTCAGATTTTGCTTTGCCATTCTCCATCTGTTTTTTTTTTTTTTTAGTTTTTGATTCTGCTCTGTTTCTGTTTCTACAGAGTTATTTTTGTTTGTTTTAGTAGATGTTCCCCACATACATAACCCTACAAGAAAGGGTGGTTAGACACCAGTATCCAGTTTGCTGTACTGAAAAACAGGGAACATTTTTCCTGACTGAGCAAATATGTTTCATGGTAAGGATACATACTTGTTCATACATGTATTCTCTAAACAGACTGCCAGTGATGATCTAAATTTGCTAGTCTGTCCTCAAGTTGCTGTACTTTTATCTGCACCAGGACGTAACCAAGTCACACTAAAATCTAGTGCCCTCCATCGGGCTGCTAGCTGAGTCCATACGGTCTGCTCCTTGTCTTAGACTTTGGGCAGGCTTACAAGCTTCGTTGTTTCCTAGCTCATTCTGTGCAGTCAATGTAGCCAGATTGTCAGGCAATATATGTAAGTACTCATTGCCTGCAACTTAGAACATTCAGAAATGTTTTCAGTTACTGTTATAGTGCTTGATGATTATACTCACTTGTTCACTCACAAGTCACATCCAACTCCTAGAGTGACCTCAGGGACAACCACCTCTATTCATGGAGGTTTCAAGGCAAAGTAGGAAATGGAAAAAGATGGACAGGTTCTTTTTCAATGTCCAACATGCACCCACCCACACCTATGGGCAATTTAAAGTCCAAGATCCACCTTATGGCATGTCTTTGGAAAGTAGGAAGAAACTGGATCACCTGGAGAAAACCCACATGAACACAGGAAGGACATGCAGACTCCACACAGTAGGCTTCTGAGTTTAGAATAAAACTGGAGAATCTCTTGCTGTAAGGCAGCAATGCTACCCATTGTGCCACTGTGCCACACTCAGCAGTGTTCTGGAATTTGTCTGCTACCCGCTGTGCCACTGTGCCACTCTCAACAGTGTTCTGGAATTTGTCTGTTACTCATTGTGCCACTGTGCCACTCTCAGCAGTGTTCTGGAATTTGTCTGCTACCCATTGTGCCACTGTGCCACTGTCAGCATTGTTCTGGAATTTGTCTGCTACCCATTGTGCCACTGTGCCACTCTCAACAGTGTTCTGGAATTTGTCTTCTATCCATTGTGCCACTGTGCCACTTTCAACAGTGTTCTGTAATTTGTATGCTACCCATTGTGCCACTGTGCCACTCTCAGCAGTGTTCTGGAATTTGTCTGCTACCCATTGTGCCACTGTGCCACTCTCAACAGTGTTCTAGAATTTGTTTTCTACCCATTGTGCCACTGTGTCACTTTCAACAGTGTTCTGGAATTCACCAGTGAAGGAATAGTTGTTTGCAGGTACTGGAAGCATACTTTATTTTTGTGTCTGATGTTCTACTCCTTTAGAGAGAGGTCCTGCTTTCTAGGCATATGAGGTATTATGCTGACTTGAATGACATGGTTAATCATTTTCCAGTATCCCAGTGGAGAGCCACTGCTGTAGGACAATTGTACCTGTAGATGCATTTGTAATTGTGCAAGTCATTATGAATTAAACTGTGCCTCCACCCCTATCCATTTTCCTTTCTTCTTGTGCTACTGAATGTAATATTCCACATCTGTTTAACACTGTGGCAGTGCAGAGCCCCACTCAGGGTGCTTCATTTGCTTTTATCGTATGTGTTTCCCTTGTTTCTATAACCAGGTAGTTGTTATCAACAATATTAACCTTGTCCTCTTTCTCATTTAAAGAATGAGACAATCGACTTCTATATTATCATTTTAAATTGTCTTCAGATAACATGCACACAGATGCCGTGCAGACCTGAGCAACGCAGTAATAGCAGTGTAATGTATATTAATTAACCTGAAGTATACACTAAGAACACTGTATTATGTATTTATGATAATTAAGATTTGCACTAGGCTATACATCTAGGCACAAAACAGATGATGTGGAAGAGATCTAAGGTAGAAACATCTTCATATCACTCCGTGGTATTACACTTTTATTTTAGTCACAATTGGTATTTCTGTTTCTTTTCATAATTATTAAAAAAAAATGTCCAGACTTACCTTACATGAGATTGACAGAGAAAGCTGCAATTACACTGCTGATATAGTTTTGAAATGAAGCATTGCAGATATGTTGCTGCTTACACAAGGTCATCAGTTTATTCCAAGTGTAAGGCAGTACAGAGAAGAATACTAATTACCTGATATTTTGTTTATTTATTTAAGTTTATTTACTGTGGTAGTACATTGATCACAGCAGACTATTGGCAGGCATAGCCTGCATGAAGAATTTCACAAAAAAATAAAATAGAACTATTTCACATACTCAGAGTTTGCAAAAGACAATTGAAACAATGAGCAAGTTATTAACAGAATGAAAAGCCAACATGGATTCATCTTACTAGTAAATATGAAAGAAGGTAAGCGGTAGGTTAGAACAGAGGGTGGAAGGAGAAGTGATGCAGGGGAGGAAGGAATTAGGTGCTGTGCCCAGTGGAGAAGCACCTGCAGTCAGATTTTTGATGGAGATATCTTTTGAGTTGTGCTCTGAAATTGGGGAAATAGGAGCTTTATTTTAAGTGGGGGCAAAGGATTGCTAGAGTTTGGGTGCAAAGACAGAGAAAGAATGGTCAGTATGATGCAGTTTGGTTTGGTGGGTCTGTAAATGAGATCAGGGAAAGAATGATTGACCATTTAGATGTCAATCACATGTAGGGTAACTCTGGTCATTGTTTTTTAATAATTATGAAAAGTAGTAGCAGCACCAAATGGAATCAAAATAAAAGTGGGTTATTGCATATAAAGAATAAACATTAAAATATTTGCTTGTCTATCAGCATTGTTAGAACCCTTTACTTGATATCTGCCTGCATAAATAGTGACACAGTTAACCAATACGCATGGGTCATACAACAATTAGTAGGGAATAGAAAGAAATAATGACACGGCAAATGCATCCAAGAGGAACTTTTACCCTATAGCTTCAAGTATAGAATCAAGCTAATGTGATTTTAAGATCTATTACTCCATATACTAATAGAATCAGAAAAAACGTTTGGATCAACGAAAAACCACTCCACACTGAATTCCAAATGGAACTACCACTCACAGTAGAAAACAGCAAAATAAATCCTCCGGTTTAAAATAAAAGCAAGATGTGTTTATTGTATCCAAAAGTTAAGCGCTTTCACTCGTCACAGCGAGCTTCATCAGAACAGATGAAAAGTGGATATACACTCCATTTTATGTTTAAAATTGGCGCCAAAAAGAGCGCAAGCTTAAAGTGAAATAGTGCTTTAAAATAATACATATAAAAACTTTGCAAATTCATTACATATCAATGCATTATAAATATTGAAAGTGCTAAGACTTGTAATAAGCAACACTTAATGAAAACCATACTAAAATATTAATTATTTAACATTAACAAAGGTTTAATAGAAAAATAATCATTGATGCCCAGTGTAGTAGTGGCATCTGTTAAAACTTGCCAATATAATTCCCTATAGGCTAAATAGTTTTTTAAATTTCCTCCTCTGGGATTGTTTTTTACAGCCTCTATAATAGCGAACTTGAAATTATGTTCCTTTCCTTTATCTATAATGTGCCTAGCCAAGGCATTCTTTGTGTCATTATTTTTGATGTAGTACAAATGTGAATAAATTCTTTGTCTAAATAATCTCTCAGTCTTCCCTATGTAAAACGAGGGACAGACCATACATAACGCTATATACACCAACATATTAGATTTACAGTTACCTTTTGACAGATGAATTTTGGTCTTGTTAAGGTTCCTTAGAGTAACAGGACTAGTTTCGTATATACTAAAACATTGGTTGCAAGCCCCACATTTGGCAGTGTGTGTATTAATTCCTTTCCTATCACCTTTGTCCTGTTCTAACATATTCTTGATGTTCCTGCCCATTTTATTCATAAATATTGGCCCTGTTCCTACAATATCAGATATTTCCTGTTCACTTGTTAGTAAGTGCCAATTTTTAATCATAATATCCTTAATGATGTGGCTAAATGGACCAAATTCAATAATACAAGCTCTATTGAAATTATGAGAAACTTTATTGTTTCCGGTAACATCTTTTTTATTGTTGTCAATCTGTCTAGTAGATGATAATGCGTTAATAGTAGTAAGGTCTTGTATATTAGATATACTGTTAGTTCCTAACAATGGTGTGTATGTTTTCTCTTTGACTAATGACATAAGTGGAAACATTATTCATTAATTCTAAATCGTATCCCCTGTCCAAGAATAATGTTGTGATGTATTCAATTTCTTTGACCATTTCAGAATAATTGGAGGTCATTCTGATGGCTCTGATACATTGACCTTTGTATATATTTCTCTTCACTTTTCTAGGATGAAAACTATTGAAATCTAAATAGGAATTAGTAAAGGTAGCTTTTCTGAATACCGTAGATTTCAAACAACCATTGTCTACTGATACTAATGTGTCCAAATAGGGTACCCCATAACTATTAACTACTGATGTAAATTTTAAAAAATCACTACTAGAGTTAATGTAAGTAATAAAAGCTGTATAGGAGAAATTATCTCCATTCCACAGAATATAAATGTCGTCAAGAAACTGAGAATAATAAGTAATAGACTTGGAAAATATACTGTTGAAGATAGTGTTTTCCTCCCAATCAAGCATAACCAGGTTAGCAAATATGGGGGTGCAAGCCGCACCCATAGCTACTCCCCTGGTTTGCTTGAATAGTTCTCCTTCATAAAATATAAAGTTGTTTTCCAATACTATGCTCATTAATTCCGCTAACAAAGTTATTCTGTCCCAGGACATTTTGGTATGTTTTCTCAAACATCTAGAGAAGGCATCTATGCCCTCCTCAATGGGAATACTGCTAAATAGATCAGTTACATCTATAGTACTGAAAAGTGTGTCTTTGTTATACGTATTAATGGGATAGTTTTTCAGAAATTCCCACGAGTCCTTTACTAAATGTTGGACATCATCATATATAGGTTTTAACAAAGTATCAATGACTACACCAATTGGAAAGGTCTTTGATTTGCTCCCAGATATAATCGGGCAAAATGGGGGGTTGTTATAATCCTTATGTACTTTAGGAATCCCTACAATGGTGGCCAATGTAGGGAATTCTACGGTCATGTATTTGTATAAATCTTCTGAAATTCTTTGTTCCAAAAAATATTCTTCAAGGTACATGTCTATTCTCCTGTAAGCTATGTTTACCTCATTTAAAGAAATAGGTGAATAATTACCCGAGTTGTGTAAGATGTCATGTATAACAGCACTATATGTGATGGCATCGTAAAATACGATGCCACCCCCCCCTTGTCGGGTTTCATAATCCTAATATTGTGGTTATTCTGTAACTCATGTAAAGTCCTGTGTTCCTCTACAGAAAGATTGTGTTTGATCTTATACCTTTTGATATCTTTATTGACTTGGTAAATTTCTCTAGTAACCCTGTTGTCATACATCTGAACACTGGGGTTACTTAATGGGATAAAACAACTTCTCTTTTTTAAAATATCTTGTTTCTCCTTAGTGCCATTTTCCTTATTTCCAAACATCAGGGCTAAATTCAGCTTCCTAGTGAATTTCTTAAGCTCAAATATGTTGTCCACTAGATGAAAGTTAGGGGTCGGAATAAATTTCAGCCCTTTAGATAGCAAACTAAAATGAGCCTTTTCTAACTTGATATTACTGTAGTTATAAATTTTGAAATTTTTGTGTACACTAACTACTTGATTGGTGATAATAATGTCCTTGTCAACATTAGTGAAATCATCCCTAAAAGTATTCAAACCTGAGTTACTAATACTTCATTTTCCATTTTTCTCCCTTCTTCCACTTCCCATAATTCATTTCCCTGGGTGTGTGAAAAAACTCCTCATTATAATCACCTTTATCAAAGTCAGACTGATCAATTCTCTGTGAGTGTACCTCTGTACTGTATTTAGTACTGTCCCATTTATAACTCATGTGTCTTCTGTATTGGTCTCTATCCCTATTCAATTTCCTTTGTTTACGCTCAAAAGCTTTCTTAGCTCTAAAATCTGCTGTAGTAAATTGCTTGTAGAATAATGTCTCCCATTGTGAAAATGCCAAGTCCTGCATAATTAAATTATTAAGTTTCTCAACTTCTATCAACAGTTTGCATAACTTAGCATCATTATATATTACTCCATATACTAATAACGTACTATTTGATTCCAAGTTTCTGTTGCACTGTGTCCTATTCCTTCTCCTGATTATTTTATTCAAACACTAAACACCAAAATGAAAGGTGCTTATCTATTCAAAAATGACACGTGAACTGCTAAGACATTTTCAATATAATTCTTACAAATTCAAAACAGATATACTCATAAATCTGTTTATTGGTATTGTGTTTCTTTTTCCTGCATAAAGCACTTGCACTTGCATATATTTATGTCTAAGTATACTGTAAGGTAGTACACTTACAAACCCTTTATACTGGTGACGTTTATTAGCCACAAGATCTGTAATATAATTGTCCTAAAGCACAAAAACACAATGAACACAATGACAGCACACAATGACAGCACACAACTGTGCCTGAATACAATATAGGAATGATGATGACTGTCAGTGGTAAATGCAGTAATAGCACATGGCCTAACCATATTGTTTTAATAGTATATTTCAGTAAACGGGGATCCCTCCATTTCATGTACAGTCCTCTGCTGTACATCAGAAGACAGCCATAACCCCCCTGTTTGAATGTTTTTGCCATAAGATCAGCCTGCATGCTGAATATTCTCATTGTTTAAACATATTTGATATTTTTATATGACAAGGATGATAAACTGTTGGTAACAAAATGGAGCTCCTGTTAGTTGTGTTATGAAACTGAATAGCACTACAGATTTTTAGCTACAGCCACATCTTAGTATTAATCCTTTCAGTCTAACTACTATAATGAAAACTAATACATCAGGCCAATAATAAAGTACAATGCTCCCTTTGGTATATTCCTTTCCAAACACCTGAAGCAATTGGAGAGACCACAAAGGTTCCTTACAAAGAAAATTCAGGGTCTTCAAGATTTATCTTATGCGGACCGACTGAAATCATTGACACTTTATTCTGTGTCATACAGACTGCTCAGAGGCAACCTGTCCCTTGCATATAGGTTCATAGGTAGGTACTAGGCTATTGGCCCTAGGGCCTATATAAGCCTAGCCAAAAAGTACCCTGGCTTTCGCCACCCAAGAAAATTATTTTCCTGTGCCACTGTCGCACAGAGCCACAAAAGTGATCCCCAGGGTGAATTTCCTATCTCCCATCCAGTCATCAAGATTTTTCTTGAAGAGAGCTAAAGAGGAGCTTAGTTTGATATAGATAGGTAGTTTGTTCCAGAGTATGGGAAGTCTCTGGGACAAGAATATATCCCTCCAGCATGTTCTGTTTATTGTGGTGACAAGGTTTAGGTCCCTAGAGCATGTAGCTCATAGGTATTGGGATTTCTTTAAGTGGAGCATGTCTAAAAGCTCTGGGTTTGACATAGCTTTGTGTGTTAGGCAGAAATCGCCTCTGAGTAGGTGATATATGACGGAGTAAAGCTGCAGTTTTTTTAGACGGTCTGCATAGGGCATCTGTTTGAGGCCAGTAAGCCTCTTTGTGAGGTATTTCTGCGGCCTTTCCAGTTGTTGCAGATGTCTTGTGAGGTACATTCCAAAAGGAGCATTGTACTCTATAATGGGTCTAATGAGTGATGAGTAGAGGAGAACAATGACCTCTTTTTTCCTGGATGAGAAACCTTTTGTGATGAGGTGTGCCACGCAGAAGTATTTCCTGACTACTGTGGAGATGTGATTATCAAAGGAGAGACTACTGTCCACCTGTGTCCCAAGGTCTCTTATCACACTTTCAGTGTTAAGTAGACTACCGCCTATGTGGTAGTTCATGGGTACAGAGTTTTTACCAAAAGGGATGGCAATGCACTTTTTGGCATTGAGCTTGAGGCTATGGCTTTGACACCAGGCATCTGTCTCAGCGAGGCCCTTTTCTAGGATGTCCACATCTTTTGGAGTTTTGATTATGGTTCCTAGTTTGCAGTCATTTGTGAACTTCAGTAGCCAAAGACCTTCTGTGTTAGCCTGTACTTTGGAGAAGTAGATACCAAACAGGAGAGGACCCAGGACTGAACCCTGTGGTACTCCACTTGTCACTGGTCTGAAGTTGGATTTGGAGTCTGCTACTTTCACAGTGTGGGTTCTGTCAGTGAGCCAGTTGGCAAACATCTTGTGACATAGGGATTTATACCTAGTTTAGTGAGTTTATCTATAATTCCAGAGTGGGGGATGGTGTTGAAAGCCTTGGCGAGATCTAGATAGGCTGTGTGAACCACCTTACCCTCATCTACAGCTTTTGGTGACTACTTCAAAGAAGTCTCTCAGGTTTAGGAGACATTATCTGCCTTTTACAAACCTGAACTGGGTGGGGTCCTGAGTTTGGAGATTACCAATGTCATTGTTTATAAGTTCCATGATGATACATTCCATAGCGTTGCAGACAAGGCTCATTAGGCTAATGGGACAGTAGTTTCTGGGGTCTGTGGTGGCTCCTCCTTTGTGGAGTGGGATAACTGTTGCTGTGCACCATTCAGTGGGCACATAGCCTGAGGTGAGGTGATGATTGAACATGATACTTAGGTGGGGTGCCAGTTCGTTCTGTAGTTCATGTAGAACACAGCCTGGGATGTTGTCAGGTCCCATGGATGCTGTGTTCTTGGCTTTGGATAGTGTGGTTTTTACTTGTGCAGCCATGATTACAGGAACTTTGCATTCTTCTGGTATAGAGATGGGCCCTTTAGGGGATGACAGGGGGGTAAAGTTAGCACTGAACCTATCTGCCAGGATGTTGGCAATATCAGTTGGTTCTGTATATTTAGTTCCATTGTGCTGTAACTCAGAGCAGATCTGAGTGTTGCCATTGAGATTCTTGACATAGCTATAGAATGCTTTGTGGTTGTCTTTTGAGTCAGTGGTGATTTTGTTTTCGTAACTAGCTTTGGAGGATATGGGATCTCAGCTTCTTACTGAGGCTGACCAGGGAGTTTCTCCAATCATGGGATTTTACTCTTTTTTGCAACAATTTCTTTCTTCTGTTGTAGAGTTTGTTTATGGCAGGGGACCACCAGATTGGCTTCCTTTTTTGGAGGATAGCATATTGGTTCTGTTAGGGATTGCACGATCCATGCACTCTTGTAAGTGCTTATAAAGTGCATTTGTGTAGGATTTAGCAGTCATACCTTTATTGTCCGTCAGCATGGGTGTCATGAAGTTTGTCACTTCTGTCTTAAGAAGCGTGAAGTTGGCTTTGGAGAAATTTTTTACTGTGGTTTCCCTAATGGGGGTGGGGGAGGGATGTGGATGTCTAGGGTGATTAGCTTGTGGTCGGAACTGACCAACGAGGAATTGACCTCTGGTGTGGAGCACCAGTTGCCCATGTTGGTAATAACCAGGTCTAGGATATTGCTGCCCCTGCTGGAAGTGTGGATAAGTTGATCCAAGGCACTGGAATTTATGAATTCCAGAAAACGTTGAGCACAAGAGTTGGTACATGAGTAGTTTTCCCAGTTAATGGTGGGGTAGTTGAAATTGCCCATTATTAGGGTGTTAGGTTGTACCCTAATATTTTCCAGTGTATCAAGAAATGAGGAGTGGGAATCTTGGGGCATGGTGGAGGATCTGTAGCAAGCTACAGTTTGGATTGTGGTCTTGCCCAGAGTTAGTTGCATTTGGATAATCTCGGATGCATTATGCTGAGCAACTAGCCTGAAGGTGTGGATATCCTTAATGAATATGGACATGCCTCTGCCTTTAGTGTTTCAGTCCAGGTTAGGTGGCTGAAAGGTGTTGTATGAATTATAGCCTGGTAATGCAGGGGTACTCTCTGGAGCCTTGAACCAGGTCTCTGTCACTGCACAGATGTCGATGTTCTCCATTTTAAGGAGTGCCTCAAGTGAGTGCATTTTGAGGTTTAGACTTCTAGCATTGAGTAGCAATACCCTCAGATTCTTCTTGCTTGTACCTGTTATGGTGGTGAATTTGTCATTTGAACCTTGCCTAAAAAAAGGCACTATAGGGGTGGCTAGAGCCTTAGTCAGTATCCGGAATCCCAGGGGCGACAGGTGCAGGCCATCTCTGGCAAAGCATCGTGGTTTGTCGATCATGTCATCCCAGGCAGACAGATACTGGATCCCCTTAGAATGGCACAAGAAGCCTAGCCAATTGTTGAAGTCAATCATTTTGTCTTTGTACTGTGGTATCATTCTGGGTGATGGCAGGATGCTACTCAGTGCTAGGGTCATACCTGCCTGGGCTACAAGATCAGACAGCTCCTCCATGTCCCTTTTCATGTGGTCCAGGGAGGTACGTCTCAGGTCATTCACACCAACATGGACAATGACAGAGTCATATTTGTATTTGTTGTTGAGTGACCTGAGTGCATGGGTTATGTGGCGGATCCTGGCACCCGACAGGCAGCTGACAGTAACTTTCTCCTTGTTTAGCCTGGTGAGTGGAACATCAGTGTGCCTGACTATAGAGTCACCTATGACTAGAGTGTTGGGTATGTTGTTATGCCTTATGGGCTGTGGTTGAGTGGCACACTGAGTTTGTGGGCTATGTGTCATTTGGGTTGTGTTAGGAGGTGGAGATTGCTTGTGTTTCTGCTTTGGAGGTCCCTGTTGCTTGGGCAGGTTTTTACTGAGAGCCTCCTTGAATGTAGGTGTGTGTTTTATGTTTCTATGTGTGTGTTTTGGTGGTGTAGGTTTTGAGGGACTATGTGCTGAGTGTGGTGTGGTGCAAGTGTTTACCTTCTCCTCTTGACTGTCTAGTCCAGTCTTAGGTGAAGAGAGCTTTGCTTCCAGTTTGGCTATATAAGTGCATCTCTCACAGGTTGTAGTGTTGGGTGGTAGGAGGAGAGGGTTGTCTGTGTACATGAGGCAATTTCTGCATTGCCCCAAGATGCCCATATTCATCAGGCAAACAGGAGAAAACACTGGGAGCCGACCCTTAGACATGCCTGGATAGGTGCATATTTGCTAAGTACTAGAAACTGTTTTCCTCTAGACAGTGAGGAAAGTTGAGTGCTGTAGTAATTTGTAGCATATCTAGTGCTTATAATAAGTTCTGAACAAGTGCTGAGCTCAAAGAAACAGACTTGAGTGCTGAAACTAAAATACTGGCTAGTTCTAAGAAACAAAATGAAGCTAGAAGGCTTCCTTCCAACACAGAAAGGCTTGGGGGCTTAGAAGCCCACAAATAGTCCTGGACACAGCAAATCTGTATCCAGACTAGACTACCCACAGGAAAGGCAGGAAACAAGCTTAGAAATTGTTTTTTTTTTTTTTTTAGAGCAATCTGTGACCCAGCTTTAATGGAAATGCTGCACATTTGCAAGTCAAATGGCACACGGGTCACACGCTCAAAGGACCTTAACCTGGTATGTGACATCAACAAAACTTGCTGGAGAGACAGATTCACCTCACAGAGGTTGCCCCACCTTTAGAACAAGCTTCCTATTCATGTTAAACAAAGCCCCTCATTGGCCCTATTTAAGCATACTTTGGACGATTGGATGGATAACCAGAAATTCACCCCAGAGGTTCCACTTGTGTCCCTCTTGGACAGGGGCAGTAGGTGCTGATTTTAGTGTCTGCTTGAACTAGACACTCTTAGGAAGATGGGTTAAACTGGCTAGGCTTGTAAGGGCCCTGAGACCATTAACCTGGTAACCTCCTATGATCCTGTGAATACTCTTGCTAGTACTATCAAAATATTATATGCATTTAGTTAACACAGTCAAATTGCCCCATCCACAAAGTAAATAATCACCAATATTTTTTTTTCTGTATCATATTATGTTTATTAACCTTACTAACTTGTGAAAGTGCATACCTACATTCTAAAACTGGCATAAGATGCAAGCATTGCTGGATATTAGTGTTGCACCCCCAGCCATGCTAATATTTGTCTCAAGTTTGTCTTCAAAAAGGAAATATGTTGTATTCGGCAACATATGCATGAAGATGCCATTTCATTGTTAGGTTCCATTGAACTCAAACTTTAAACACAAACCTTCCCTCAGAAAATCCTTCCTGATTTGTAATTTTATATAAACTCCAACTACATCTAGGACAAAGTATTTTGCAGTTCCTTAAAAATGGAGTAGTATCAAGCATGCATCTCAGTCATGTGCTTTCGCTCATAGATATTAATCAGCAAAGCCAGAAAATGTTACATTGCTCCACACCCTACCTATTATAGATTTGTGCCAGAAAAACTACTAATGCTGCATCAATAATAAAAAAAATACAAACAGGGATACAGATTGCAAAAAAAAAAAGTGCTTCTGTGGGAGGAAACTCCCCTATACCCTAATGGTAGGAGGAGTTGCCCCACTCCCTTACCTAAATATACTAAATGTACATTTACACAACAGTG